>NC_056739.1:1053368383-1053660883 GCF_019279795.1 Protopterus annectens
GATTGCAGACTAAGTGCTGTCATTATAATGACTCTCTGTTAAGACAAATGGCGGATTAAGTCATGGGGAGATCAGGTAAAGCGAAACCCGATTTTTCTAGTTATAATAGACATGGCAATCTTAGTAGTAATCTCATTAAAAACAGTAATATACGATATGTTACTACCTACAATCGTAGAGCAAATGGAGTTAAGAATGTTATTAGGAGTAACTGGGGAATTCTTAGAAATATGCCTGAGATGATCAGAATAGTTGGAGAAATTCCTACTTTTTCATATCATACCTGTCCAAATTTGAAACAAAGATTACATTACAAGGACTTCAAAAGTAAAAATTTGAATACAAGTAAAAAGTACATGCTGTGATGACATAAGTACAAGCAGTGAATTTATATACCCCAATACTAATAAGAAATACTTTTTTTAGATGCTTTGCAACATGTAATACTGCAGCGATTGTGCATATGGCATGCTGTAAGATTTGCCAAGCATTTTACATAGGGAAGTGTATGAGAAGATTAAAGGACAGAATTACTGAACATAAATCTGAAATACTGACAGAAACAGCTACTAATGCTTTGGGTAAACCTGTGAGGGAAAAGGGAGATAAACGTATGTTTAATTTTAGAGTGATTGACATTAGACATAAGAAAAAAAGGATGGGTGACAAACAATGAACTAGAAATATGTGAATATTCATAGATCCCACTTTTAGAAGCAGATTGCTTCCCAGGTTTAAATACAGCAGTTAGTATTAAACCCATTCTGAAAAAAAAGACAATTAACTTTAAAATAATATTTTACGTGGATGTGCTTCAATCCATTGTTTTTCTGTACACATAGATTTTTGCTTTTGATTTGAATTGCTTTTCAGAAATGCGTCGTGATTAGGCCAACGATTTGAACTCACTATTTAAATGAAGGTATCTGACTTCCTTTTTACACACTGATGAAGGGTCGATCCCAAAAGCTTTGCGAGTACATACTTGTTTGGAATAAAAAAGTGTCTTTATCTTATCCCTGTGTTTCCAGGCTTTGGATTTTTTACTGTTATTTTTGATTTTGTATCCTGCCTGGTTCAGCTACGTCTTTGTTTTTTGGATTTGGCTTTTGAGTACGAGTGCCAGGCCACTGGCACAGCAACGTGTGCCCAATCAGTTGGCAACTTAGGTTTGTAAAGTGAAGGACTTGAAAGGCTCACAGGTGAAAGGCTGAGGCACTTTTTCCAGCCTCTTGGAGGAAGCTTGGCCCACAAAAACAGTATCACCCAGGTGACCACAGCTGTTATATGCCACAGGTTAGAGTGGTGATGATGATAGACTGAATTAGGTGGATGTGTATGGGAGCATGCTCATCACTGGGATGTCACTGTATGCTACCACTCAAAAGAGGTTATGCACATTCACTAGCATAGGCTGGAATATGCCCCTTAAGTGTTAAATAGCACAAAGAATGCAGCTACTCACCAACAGTTAGTAAAAAGTCATGGAGGGGGCACTGCAAAGTGAGTGAGTACACAGCCCAAAAACCTGAAAAGGAGATGAGTGCCATGATACACCAGAAAATGTAACTCATCAAAAACTGTGAACACGATAACACAAAATGGGATTATTTCTACCTGTCTGTATCTAGTTTTGAGGTCCATGTGCGTGGCAGTCAAAAATGTGCAGTGTCATATTTTTTCATGATAGGCAAATGAAGCATATTAAAATCACATTGCATTTTGTCAGATTGCTACTGCAATAGACAAAAACTAACAATACAAAAGACTAGCTGGTACAGTGGCTAGTAGTACTGTCTTGAAGCATTAGGGTCTAAAGTTTGGTTCTGGCCTTCTGATGCCATCCGAGTGCAGGCTGCAAGTTTTCTCTCAGCATTCATTTTATCTTAAGTGCATGCTACTTAGACTGGTTACAAAACCTGACCTTGAAACTGTACTGTGACCTTTTCACTCAGGATCTCCCCTCGAAAAGTACAGTTGTGTACCTACCATAAATGTAGATGTTCAAGTGTATTCACTGTTGCAGTCATTACACTTGGGTTATCCTGAAGGCAGGCTACCTGCAGTTGGCCTGAATTCCAAAGTCCTGGTCCAGTGTTGGTTGCTGTCGCCTCTTCCCTGACATCAGTGCGTCAGGGGTATAAAAGATGCAGCCGACGTCATTTTCTTCAGTTTTTCTTGCCCCAGATGTCAGGTGCCCCCAAAAGGGTAGGCTAAAAATTCTGCTCATAAAAAAAACATGCACGAACATAAACATTACCTTCATCTACAAGCAAATACACCACATAGGTTGTATAGAATAGAGAAGTACAGATAAGTCCCAGCAATGAAAGGGGGGGTGGAGGGAGGGTAACCTGGACTGCAACAGTGAATACACTCGAACATCTACATTTATGGTAGGTACACAACTCTACTATGTTCATCGTGTTTCACTGTTGCAGTCATTACACTTGGGTTGAATCCGAAAGCTGAGGTTGGGTGGCTGAGCCTAGATAGAATTTGGAGTGGCCATGAGGCCCTGCAGAACTGCAGTGGGGAAGCCTGCTCTGGATTTAGAGTAAAGAGGTAAGTGGTAGTGCTTTGTAAAAGTGCGCACTGAAGTCCAAGTTGCAGCCTCCAAAACGTCCTTGGTTGATACTCCTCTGAGGAAGGCTGCTGAAGTGGCTGATGCTCTGGTTGAATGTGGCCTAATGCCCTTAGGCACTGATTTGCCATGTTGTGAATAGCAGAAACGAATGCAGTGGCCTATCCATTTTGAAATAGTCTGCTTTGAAATAGCTTTTCCTTGCGATCCTGCAGTATATGCCACTAAGAGTTGCCCAGTCTTTCTGAAGGCTTTAGCTTTGTCCAAGTAGAAGCGTAGCTGTCTGTGTATGTCCAAAGAATGCAGAAGTCTCTCCCCCTTATTCTGTGGGTTTGAATAAAAGGTTGGCAAATGAATGGTTTGGTTAAGAGACACACTGGACACTACCTTAGGCATAAATGTTGGGTTTGTCCTGATGGAAAATAATAAAAGGTTCCACAGCCATTAGTGCCTGTAACTCTGAGACTCTTCTTGCTGAGGTTATTGCTAGGAGCACAGCTGTTTTCCATAAGTATTTTATCTCAGCTATATTGGCTGGCTCAAAAGGAGGCAGTGTGAGCTTTTCCAAGACAAAATTGAGGTCCCATGCAGGTGTTTGAGCTCTCCTTGGAGGTCTTATGTTTTTGGCCCCTCTGAGGTACTGCCTTAGCAGTGGATGTGAAAAAATAGGTGGATCCATATTGTAATGAGCTGAAATGGCACAGGCATGGATCTTAATTGATGAAGGATCGGCCTTTGTCCAGCATCTCAGTTAGGTATTGTAAAATCCGAGGAATATTTGGTAAAAGCGTGTCCATTCCTTGTGCCTGGTTCCAAGCACAGAATCTCTTCCATTTTTCTGTGTAAGATTTTCTGGTGCTGGGCCTCCTGGCCTCCAAAATAACATCCATAACTGCTTTAGAGAGAGGTGTGTTCTGAATGGTTACATTATCAGCCATGCAGACAGATTTAGGGTTCTGAGTTGTCTGTGCAGGATCTGATTGTTTTGTTGGGTCAGCAAATGAGGAATTTGGGGTAATGTTCAGACTGGGCCTTGAGACAAGCTCTTTAGGATTGGGTACCAGTGCTGGCGTGGCCAGTCTGGGGCAATCAGTATCATTTTTGGCTTCTCCTGTCTGACCTTTAGGAGTACCTTGGGGAGGAGAGGCAGTGGAGGAAAGGCATATACTGTAACGGTTTTCCAGCTGAATGATAGGGCATCCACTTTCCATGCTTGTTTGTGATAAGTCCTTGTGCAGAATCTCATTAGTTGGCAGTTGTGCAGGGAGGCAAATAGATCTATGTCTGGGCATCTCCATTTCCTTGTTATCATGCTGAAGATTTGTGGATCTAGTTTCCACTCATGAGGATCCTTGAGATTTCTCCTTAGTTTGTCTGCCAGAGTATTTGTCTTTCCTGGCAGGAATTGTGGTTGCAGGTGTACTTGATAAGACAATGCTGTGTTCCACAAAGTCATGGCTTGTCTGCAGAGAGGGTAAGAATGTGTGCCTCCCTGTTTGTTTATGTACCACATGATTGTAGTACTGTCCGTCTTTACCAGCAGTTGCCCTGGATGAAGTAGATCCTTGAAGGCTGTCAGGGCATTCTGAACAGCTAGCATCTCTTTTTGATTGATATGAAGATGCATTTGGCTTGCTGGCCATGCTCCCTGAATACATTTTCCTGCCATGTGGGCCCCCCAGGCATAATCTGATGCATCTGTTGTTCGTGTCTGCCTGGCCGTGGGTAGAGTGAATGGCTGTCCCTTGTTGTGGTGACAGGCCTGTGCCCACCATCGAAACTCCTGTTGCAGACAGGGAATGAGGGTAATTAATGTTTCCAGGCTGTGGCAATGTTGAGTCCAAACACTTTTTAGATACCATTATAGTTTCCTCATATGCAGTCTTGCATATGGAATTAGGAGAATGCAGGATGCCATGAAGCCCAAAGCCTGCAGAATTTTTCTTGCAGATAACTGGGTCTTTGTTGCCAACATTTTGAAGTAAGAAGTCAGTTGCCTTTGTCTGGCGTGAGATAAGCCATCTGGGCAGTTGTATTTAAGCTTGCACCCAGGAATATTATCTCTTGAGAGGGTACTAGTTTTGATTTCTTTTCGTTTACCGTATACCCTAGGCAAATTAGTAATCTTTTTACAAATGCCAGATGCCTCAGTAGAATGTCTTTGTTCTCTGCTTGAATAAGGCAATCGTCCAAGTAAGGGTATATTTGAATTCCCCTTTGTCTGCAGAAAGCAATTACTAGTGCCAGGCATTTTGTGAAGACCTTGGGCGCAGCAGATAAGCCAAAGGGCAGTGCAGAGAATTGGTAGTGCATTGATCCAGCTATGAATTTGAGGTATCGTCTGCAAGATTGTCTGACTGGGACATGCAGGTATGCCTCTTTTAGGTCCAAAGTTACAAGCCAAGCCTTCTTGCCCAGCATGGGCAGAAGCTGCTGCAGAGTCAACATTTTGAATTTTGGAATGTCCAGAAAAGTGTTTAGAATAGATAGGTCCAGTACTGGTCTCCAGGCTTTGTCCTTTCTGGGTACCAGGAATAGTCGAGTAAAATCCTTGTCCCTGCTCTTGCTGTGGTACTCGCTGAATGGCCCTCATGTCCATGAGGGATGTAACTTGCTTTTGTGCCTCTGCCCATTGATTTTGTGGCAGGTCTGGCATACCTTTTGCCTTTGGCAGGGTGTGAAAGTGGAACCTGTAGCCCTGGGGCACTATATTGAAGACCTATTTGTCCTGGGTGATTATATGCCAATTTTGTGAAAAAAGTGCTAGTTTTCCCCCCTAAGGGGGCTGCCAAAAGATAAGTGCTTGGTATTGGCAGAGGAAAGTCATTGGGACTGTTTTCTATATGGCTGTGATTTGTCTTCTCTGCTTTTGGAGGTAGAAGCACCCCATTGTTTAAGCCTGTATGAGCCTTGGGGCTGGGATCTGCCTCTAGGGTGTCTGTATCTGCCTCTTTGTGGCCTGTCTGACACTGGAAAGGAACAATTCTTTGAAGGCCAATTCCTGCTAAATCTGGGTGGTTGTACCTGTAAGAAATCCTTAACTGTCTGAATAGATTTCACTTTATCCTCCATTTTCTTCAACACCTCTTCTGCCTTAACACCAAACAACGTATCATGCTGTAAAGGAGCATCCAATAATTTTGCTTTAACATGATCAGGCAGATTTTGTTCCTTTAATCAAGCATGCCTTCTAATGACAGTACCCGTAACAGTGGTCCTGCAAGAGGCCTCCAGTGAATCAAAAAGTACAGTTTTGTACCTACCATAAATGTAGATGTTCGAGTGCTAATACAGCTGCAGTCATAACAGATGGGTTATCCTGCCATCAGGCGGGTCCTCGGTTGGCCGAATTCCAAAGTCTAGGTCCAGCGTCGGTTGTCGTTGCTTCCTCCCTGACGTCAGTGCGGCAGGGGTATAAAAGAGCCAGCCAACGCCATCTTCTTCAGTTTTTCTTGCCCCAGATGTCAGGTGCCCCCAGAAGGAAGGCAAAACATAAACTTATGTAATAATGCAATATAGAATAATCAAAAAACAGTAGTTTGCAAGCAAATACACCATAAAAGAATACCCCAATCAGGTTGTATGAGAAGGTGTTTGTCATAAGGCCTGTCCTAAGAGGGGATGGAGGGAGGGAAACCTGGACTGCAGCTGTATTAGCACTCGAACATCTACATTTATGGTAGGTACAAAACTGTACTATGCTCATCGTGCATACAGCTGCAGTCATAACAGATGGGTAGAATCCCAAAGCTAAATAGGGGTGGCAGGCACTAAGTGGAACTAGGAGGAGCAAGGATGCCCTACAAGACTGCTGTGGCAAAGCCCGCTCTAGATTTAGAGTAAAGTGGAAGGTGATAGTGTTTGGAGAAAGTGTGCACAGAACTCCAAGTGGCTGCTTCCAAAATGTCCTTGGTAGGAACCCCCCCCTGAGGAAAGCTGCAGAGGCAGCTGTGGCCCTTGTGGAGTGGGATCTGATGCTTGAAGGCACAGTTTTTCCATGAAATGAGTAACAAAAGCGTATGCAGTGGGCTACCCATTTTGAGATTGTCTGTTTGGAGATCGGCTTTCCTTGAGCACCTGTAGCATAGGCCACAAAGAGTTGCTCGGATTTTCTGAATGGCTTTGTCCTGTCCAAATAATAATGAAATTGTCTGTGAATTTCCAAGGAATGTAGTAGTGTTTCCCCTTTGTTTTGTGGGTTAGGGTAAAAGGTAGGTAAGTGGATAGTCTGATTCACGGCTACACTGGATACTACCTTTGGCATAAAGGAAGGGTTGGTTCATAAGGAAACTCTGTCCTGATGGAAAATGATGAAAGGTTACACAGCCATGAGGGCCTGTAGTTCCGAAACGCTGCGTGCTGAGGTGATAGCCAGAAGGAAGGCTGTTTTCCATGACAAATATTGTAGTTCTGTTGAAGCAGCTGGCTCAAATGCAGGCAGGGTCAGTTTTTCCAAAATGAAGTTGAGGTCCCAAGCAGGGACTGGTGGTTTCCTTGGGGGTTTTATATTCTTAGCCCCTCCGAGGAACTGTCTTAAGAGAGGATGAGAGAATAAAGGAGGATCTGTGTTGTATTGTGCAGAAATGGCTGAAGCATGGATCTTGATGGAGGAGAAGGAAAGTCCACTGTTTAACATCTCAGCTAGGTACTGTAATATTTGAGGTAAATTTATTACCCAAGGATTCTGGCCCTTTTTCTGATTCCAGGCACAAAACCGTTTCCATTTGGCGGAGTAGGCTTTTCTAGTAGAAGGTCTTCTGGCCTCCAAGATGACATCCTGCACCTCCTTGGAGAGGAGGGTCTGTTGGGAAATCAAGGGATTCTCCATGCGGCTAGATTGAGGGTTTTTAGCTGGCTGTGAAGAGTTTTGAAGTTGTGCTGGGACAACAGAAGTGGCACTAGAGGCAGGATCCATGGTGGGGAATGCGTCAGGCTCTTCAGGAGTGGATACCAGTGTTGTCTTGGCCAGTCTGGAGCAATGAGAATCATGTTTGGCCTCTCTGCTCTGGCTTTTAATAGAACCTTGGGCAGCAGAGGGAGAGGTGGAAAGGCATAGACTGTCAATGTTGTCCAATTGAAAGAAAGTGCGTCCACTTTCCAGGCCTGTGGATGATAGGTCCTTGAGCAAAATTTGTTCAGTTGGTAATTTCTGTGGGTAGCAAAGAGATCTATGTCTGGCTGTCCCCATGCCTGAGTTATCTTTGCGAAAACTTGAGGATGCAACTTCCATTCGTGTGGATCTGTCATATTTCTGCTTAGGCTGTCTGCCAGTGTGTTTTCCTTCCCTGGCAGGAATTGTGCTTGAAGTTGGATTTGCAATTCCAGAGCTATGTTCCAAAGGGACATGGCTAGTCTGCACAGGGGGTATGAATGAGCTCCTCCCTGTTTGTTTATGTACCACATCACTGTGGTGTTCTCTGTCCTTATCAATAGCTGGCCTGGATGCAGTAGGTCTTTGAAGGCCATAATAGCATTTTGCACTGCTAGCATTTCCTTTTGATTGATGTGTAGGTGCTTCTCTTTTTGGAACCATTTTCCCTGAATGCACTGATCTGTCATGTGCGCCCCCCAGGCGTAGTCCGAGGCGTCTGTTGTGATGATTTGATTTGTTTGAGGTATGCAGAAGGGGAGACCTAGGTTTCTTTGGCATGCTTGAGCCCACCACAGAAATTCCTTTTGAAGACATGGAATGAGTGGTATAATTGTTTCCAAACTGTGGCTGTGTTGAGACCATAAGTTTTTTAGGTACCATTAAAGTTTCCTCATATGCAGCTTTGCACATGGGATCAGCAGGATGCAAGATGCCATGAATCCCAGAGCCTGCAGGACTGTCCTTGCAGTCAGCCTGGTGAAGGTTGTCATTTTGCTGAAGTATTAAGATAGTTGCCCTTGCTTCTCTGGCGTGAGGTAGGCCATCTGGGTGTTTATATTCAAGCTGGCACCCAGGAAAATTATTGTTTGAGAGGGTATTAGTTTTGATTTCTTTTTGTTGACTGTGTATCCCAGAAAGTTCAACAGTTTTATTACAAACGCCAGGTGTTTCAGAAGTATGTGCTTGCTGTCCGCTAGGATCAGGCAGTCGTCCAGATATGGGTATATTTGTATCCCTTGAAGTCTGCAGAAGGCAATTACTGATGCCAGGCATTTCGTAAACACTCTGGGTGCAGTAGATAAGCCAAAGGGCAATGCAGAGAATTGATAATGGGTTGAACCTGCAAGAAATCTGAGGTATCTTCTGCAATCTTGTCTGATAGGGACATGCAGGTATGCCTCCTTGAGGTCCAATGTTACCAGCCAAGACTCCTTGCCCAGCATGGGAAGAAGCTGCTGTAATGTGAGCATCTTGAATTTTGGTACGTGTAAATATGTGTTTAGGATGGATAGGTCTAAAATAGGTCTCCAATCTTTGTCCTTCCTTGGTACCAGGAATAGTCTGGAATAAAAACCTTGACGTTGTTCTTTTGCAGGTACCTCTTGAATAGCTTTCATGTCCATGAGAGCTGAAATTTGTTTTTGTGCCTCTGCCCTTAGATTTTGTGGCAGGTTTGGTATGCCTCTCATTTTTGGAAGGGTGTGAAAGTGGAATCTGTAGCCTCTGTCTATAATGTCCAGGATCCATTTGTCTTTTGTGACAATATGCCAATTTTTTGAGAATAATGCCAGTTTTGCACCTAAAGGTGCTGCCATTAAAGCTTTGCTTGGCATGCAAAGGGGAAAGTCATTGTGTCTGCTTTCTGAATGACTGTGATCTATCTTTTCCACCTCTTGGGGTTGGTGCTTGCCATTGTCTGGCTCTGAATGATCCTTGAGATTGCCCTCTACTCCTCGGATGCCTGTATTTGCCTCATTGAGGTCTGTCCGTGGCTGGAAAGGACCAATTTTTTGAAGGCCAGTTTCTGCTGAAACGTGGAGGTTGTACCTGTAGGAAATCTTTCCCTGTTTGCATTGATCTTGCCTTTTCCTCCATTTTCTTTAGTACCTCCTCAGCTTTAACACCAAACAATACATCTTTTTGAAGAGGTGCATCTAGTAATTTAGCTTTGACATGATCTGGTAAGGTTTGCTCTTTGAGCCAAGCATGTCTACGTATGACAGACCCTGTAACAGCAGCTCTACATGAGGCCTCTAAAGCATCAAAACCACACTGCAAGGTATGTTTACCCACTTGGTCTGCACTATGCAACAAATCCTGCAACTCCTTTAAATCTGGTTGCTCAGGTTGTGTCATTTTGCTTTTCAACTGAGATAACAAAAACTGTTGATACTTTAACATATGGAACTGACAGTTTAATGCCCTCATGGTTAAAGTGGCCGAGGTATACACCTTTTTCCCCCACCTTTCTAAAGCTCTGGAATCTCTCTCTGAAGGTAATGGGTTTTTAGCAGTAGAGGCCTTAATTCCCTTGGGACCCTGTGAAATAGTTTCTGGGTCAGCAGCATGGCTTTTGTATAGGAACTGGTGTGAATCAGGAACCCGGTAATACCGGTCAGGTTTAACAGGAGCTGGAGGTAAAGAATCTGGGTTGAGGCTGGCTTCTGTGTACACATCATCTAATATATCTAAGACAGGAGGGATAGCCAAAGGCCTGTGCTGGGGAAGCAAGAGAAAATCCCTGAGCCTTTTCTTGGAATCTGAGTAATCTTGGCCTTCCCAGTGAAAGTGTTCCCTCAAGGTATGTAGGGTTTCCCCAAAAGAATAGTCCTCAGCGGGGGGACAGAGGGAATAGACTCCTCTGCATCAGAGTCTTCAAAAGGGGAATATGTATATTCCTGGTCCTCAGAATGTTCTGAGGTAATAAAGGCTTGATCTGAGGAAGGGTAGTCTTCCTCCAATCTGGGCCTTTTGTCCGAGGGGGGTTGAGAACCCCTGATAAGAGTAATCAAATCCTCAGCCATTTTGAGCATCTGTTTTTTAGGCATGGGGCCTTGAGAGGGGGTCTGTGGTCCATGTTTTTTAGTTTTCACGGCTGCTTTAGATTTTGTGAAAGCCTTAATGGAAAAGGAGGAAGGCCTGAAGACACCTTGAAAAGTGGCAGGCCTGTCTAAACTCTGAGTTTCCCCACCAAGAGTGGCGTCGGTATCTGTAGTCGGAATGGGGGCCGAGGAGCCTGCGACCTCGGGCACAGAAGACACCAGCAATGAAGTGTCATCGGTACTCAGGGGCTGCGTAGGCGCCTCACTGAGAACCGGAGCACTGGTAGTCTGCTTTAGCATGGTGTCGGTAGAAGTCGTGGACCTCGTATGTCGGTCCTTATCTTTGCATCTTTTACTCAAAACTGGAGTCGGAGTATCCGACGACATAATGTAATTAAATTTTTTATCAAAATAGTGGTGGGCGAACTCTGCCCGACACTTAATAGTGCGTTTATTGAATCTAGCACAAAAACGGCAGGCCGAGACGTCGTGGTCTGGGCCTAAGCAAGGAATACAGAAAGAATGGAAATCCTTATGCGGTATTTGCTTCACACATGAAATGCAATTATTAACTTTGTCTGACATCAGTCTGAGGCAAGAAAAGTTTCCCCAACGGGGTACTTAGCTTTCAAGAAGACTTCGGCTGAAATATTTTCATACATCTCAGGAGCTGGCCGACCGGCACTTGCGAACTGCTTCTGCTTCGGGCACCGCGTGGCAAGAAAGACTGAAGAAGATGGCGTCGGCTGGCTCTTTTATACCCCTGCCACACTGACGTCAGGGAGGAAGCGACGACAACCGACGCCGGACCTAGACTTTGGAATTCGGCCGACCGAGGACCCGACTGACGGCAGGACAACCCATCTGTTTTGACTGCAGCTGTATGCACGATGAACATCCACATTGCAAAGTATGCTTTCCCACTTGTTCAGCTGCATGCAATAAATCCTGCATTTCCTTGTTATCTAGACATTCAGAATTTGTCAACATTTTCTGTTTTAGCAGTGACATTAAATATTGCTGACATTTAAGCATATGAAACTGACAATTTAAAGCCCTTACAGCCAAGGTAGCAAACGTGTAAACTTTTTTCCCCCATCTGTCCAGTGCCCTAGAATCCCTATCAGAGGGGACAGAGTTTTTCGCAGTGGAAGCCTTGACCCCTTTGGGACCCTGAGATATAGTTTCTGGGTCAGCAGCAGGGTTTTTATATAGAAATTTGTGGGAAGCTGGAACCCTGTAGTATCTGTCTGGCTTAACCGGTGCAGGGAGTAGAGAGTCAGGAGACAGGCTGGACTCTGAAAATACATCATCTACTATGTCTAGAACACGTGGAATTGCAAGAGGTCTGTGCTGAGGTAGTAAAAGAAAGTCTCTGAGCCTTTTCTTAGATTCTGAGTAATCTTGGCTCTCCCAGTGAAAGTGCTCCCTCATGGTGTGAAGGGTTTCCCCAAAAGAATAATCCTCAGGAGGAGAGGCTGAAGGAATAGACTCTTCAGCATCAGAATCCTCATAGAGAGGAAGGGAGTATCCCTGTTCAGAAGAGGAGTCAGAGGAAATGGAAACCTGATCTGAAGATTCATATTATGTCTCTTGCCTAGGCCTCTTATCAGGAGGGGGATGGGGACCCCTGATCAAAGTAATTAGGTCTTCGGCCATTTTAAGCATCTGTTTTTTAGGCATGGAAGTCTGTGCAGGAGAATGCTGTACTTGTTTCTTTGTCTTTAGAGCTGCTTTATTCTTTGTCTTTGAAGCTGAGGTTGGCTTTACATATAACTGTGTAGGTCTGAAAACACCCTCAGAAGCCGATGCCTGCTCAGCGGCACCAGACAGATCTGAGGGAATAGTTTCCAAGTGTCCAATACCTTGA
Organism: Protopterus annectens; assembly: GCF_019279795.1. Taxonomy (NCBI): domain Eukaryota; kingdom Metazoa; phylum Chordata; order Ceratodontiformes; family Protopteridae; genus Protopterus; species Protopterus annectens. The sequence continues at coordinate 1,053,380,752 of NC_056739.1, forward strand.
GTATCCAGAGGCCTAGTCAGCTCCATGTGGGAGTCGCACTATTCTTTCCCCTTACGAGTGGTCTCTCAATTCCCAGGTAGCGAAGTGGATTTTTGCTGAATGGGGGCAACCCTGCTGCGATTTTTTTGCCACTCCCTCAAACACAAAATGCTCCAGCTTCTTCGGTCTGATTCCCCCCTTCGGGGAAACCCCGAGAGACGCTCTAGTGCATGCTTGTCCTCCCGGTCTACTTTATGCCTATCCTCCTCTACCCCTGATGCTGAAACTTATACAGAAAGCCTCTCGGTTGGGGAGCAGAATGATCCTCATTGCCCCATTCTGGCCTCGTCAAACTTGGTTCCCTTGCCTGTGGTCTCATCTGGTGAATCCTCCCTGGATTTTGGATCCCATTCTGGATCTAATATCCCATCCCTTAGGTCTACCGACCCCGAATCTGGACAACCTGAAGCTGACAGCTTGGCTGCTCCAGTTCCACTCTTAGTCAGGACTCCCGGCATCTCTTCATCAGTTAAAGCCATCTTGGTGGCAGCACATAAACCTTCCACTAGAAAAGTCTATCGCAGTAAATGGAAGCGTTTTTCCATCTGGGCGGAACACCATAACATAGATCCCTTCAAGGCTTTGTTGCCGTCAGTCTTGGATTTCCTCACCGGACTTTTTCAACAGGGAGCTAGCTGTTCTACGGTCAAGGTTCAGTTGGCAGCCATTTCTCATTACCATGTGGGACACGAGACAGGTCCCTTGATGACTGCGAAATTATGTAAAACCTTCCTCAAGGGTACTTTCCTGCTCAGGCCTCCTGTCAAGGAAGCTGTACCCCCTTGGGATCTATCATTAGTCCTTCAAGCCTTGACTGCCCTTCCCTTTGAACCAGCTGCCTCGGCCGAACTTAAATACCTTTCTTGGAAAACGGCGTTCCTTGTCACCATCACTTCAGTGAAAAGAGTTTCCGAACTTCAGGCCCTTTGTGCGAAACCTCCCTACTTGATTTTTCATCAGGATAAAGTGTACCTCAGGACCAATCCCTCCTTTCTTCCTAAGGTGGCCTCAGAAACCAATATCAATCAGTCCATTAACCTGCCAGTTTTCTTCCCTAAGTACCAGAATAAAGGAGAATACAAGCTGCATTCCTTAGACGTGCACAGACAACTGCACTTCTACATTCATAGGACTGCTGGTCACAGACAATCCGATCAGATGTCCATTTCCTTTGCCAAATTCAATCTGGGTAAAGCTATTTCTAAGGTCACCTTATCACGATGGATTTCACAGTGTATTCTTCTGGCCTATGAAACTTTGGGGAGGCCCGCACCTCAGGGAGTACGGGCACATTCTACTTGCTCCATATCTACTTCTGCTGCCTTTAGATCTACAGTATCTTTGGATATTTGCTCTGCAGCCACTTGGGCATCATCTCATACCTTTATCAACCATTATAAGCTGGATGTTATTTCCAGAGGGAGAGCATCCTTTGGCTCCGCAGTGCTCCGGAACATCCTTCCATGATGGCCGCCCAAGATTCAGGTAGCTGGGGACTCTGTCCCAAAGGTTGCTGACAAATGAAGTCCCTACTTCAGATTAAGAAGTTATGTACTCACCATAACATTCCATCTGAGTAGGTGACTTCATTTGTCTGCAACCACCCCCCCCCCTTCCCCCTGGCCTTCAGAAGTCAATTCTTGAATGTCCTTTCTTGGTCCCTTTCGGGACACTTTTGGTCTGAGATTTGGTATAAGGGAAAACTTGATCTGAGGTCAATCAGGGCTGGCAGGGGATTACAGGTAAGGGGAGGAGCTAGGAGCTTGGATCCATAAGCTGTAAAATAAGTTGCCGGCTCGGATCCGAAGTCGGATCCAAGACCCAAAGGTTGCAGACAAATGAAGTCACCTACTCAGATGGAACATCATGGTGAGAACATAACTTCTTATTTAGGTTGATAGCTCCCTCCCTCTCTTTTGACCACCATGTAATAATGGTTGCCAGGAAATCCTTTTATTTACCTCAGTTAACTGCCAAACAAATATCAAGGTTTGAAGAGGTAATAATTAGTCAGTGGGATAAAATTAAAACACAGTTTAAAAATACAGTAGAAATAAGATAAAGATATGGTCAGGGAGTAATAGGAATTATTTAGAGAGCCTGACAAAGGTTAATGTATTGCAGAATAAGGGGAATCTCACAGAACAAGAAGGCATAACTGCAGAATGCTAAAGAGAAAATAAGATTACTTGGATAATATGCATGAGGTTAGAAAGACTACTATTAAAGAAATATTTTTGGTATTCCTGAGCACAAAACTTTTAGCTCAATGACTTGTGCAACAGAATGCAGAAAGGGTCATCGTCAAACGTAGGGAGCCTATAACAAGAAAAACAACCAGAGATCCTGTACAGGTATTAAAGCTATTTTGGAAATGTTATAAAAATCTGTGTAAAACACAGGGATGTAGAAATCAAGGAGGAGTACAAATCTAAATATTTATGACTGATTTAATTATGCAAGTTTAGAGGCAGATAAAGATAAACAAATAATACTTAAGAGAGAAGATGAAATAAAAATGATGAAGTATAATCAATCTAAAGGGAAGTCTCCAGGAACGGATGGCATTCCTCTGGAATTCAGTTCAGAAGAAAGTGATAAAGATCTGGAAGATCTTGTTTAATGACATTTTAAAAGAAAGGAAAGCACCAGCATCTTGGAAGAAAGATGTATTACTCAAAGACAGTGAAGATCCATCAAGACCCAGCTTAATACAGACATTCCAATTTTAAACAATTACTATAAAGCGTTAACGTCTATACTAGTTAAAGGAATGGCAAAATTGATAGATATGCATTAATGTGATCTTGTGGAAGGGAGGCAAACATTTGAAATTAATGGAACAAAGATGATCCAGGAGGGAAGCAAAATGTAGAAAAAACACTGTTGTTGGTGAGTCTTGATGCAGAGAAAGCATTTGACAGAGTAAGCTGTACTTCTATGAGTATGGCAATGGAAGCATTTGCATTCCCTGAAACAATAAAAAGATTAATAAGGAGGATATATGTATAATTGGAGGCAATAATTAAAGTGAGGAGGTTCCTCTCTGATAAACTGTGTTTGAGAAGAGGAACCAGGCTGGGTGTCCTCCTTCCCCCTTTATTTGCTTTATATTTAGAGACACTGGTAAATAAGGGACTCAGACATTCAAGGGCATAACTGTTTGTTATGGTAACTTGGAAAGAGCTGGCTTTATTTGCAGATATTATTTTATAATTGATAAATTCAGAAAAGGACATCTCAGTGTTGTGGAACAATTTGAGACAGTTTCAAGTCTTTTTGGGAAATAAAATTTAAGATAAAAACAAAAGCTATAATTGTAAATTACCTACCCACACCTGATTTGGTTCAGCAATACCCACATTTATGAGACCACAATAAGAAGTAGTATTTAGAAGGACGGATTAAAAAGGCTTCTGTTATGGCAGCTAAGAATATATGGGAAGAGACTAAACAAGAATACAAAAATTGAGGAACTGGAATCTCTTTTTTATGGATATGGACAGCAAGATACAAGCAGTGAAAATGTTTTAGTCCCTTTAGTTTTATATATGGATCAGGTATATTTTTCATCAATGAGATGAGAAGTTGTGGACAACAAAAAAGAGTCGAAGGAATTTATTTGGGAAGGGAAGAGGGCAAGAGTTAATTGGGGTAATTTGATCATTCCAATAGAAAAAGGTAGCTTAGGATTACCTGATCTGAAGGAATACTTTAGAGCTACATACACAGTCAAGGCTCATTTATAACGCAAGCAGACGTGTGTAGTTAAAAATGGGAAGGGGGGTGTCAAGAAATAAGGAGAGAGTGGTATTTTAGATACAGATACTTAAGGAAAATAATGACCACTATACAGATTATTATATTCATAAATTAGCAAAAAGTAGTCCAAGAACTAAGCCAACATGAGAATGGAGAAGAGAGATTTTGCCAATGGTGAAGACTGCAAGTAGGAGTACAGAAAACTGGCAAGAGGGGGCTGGAATTTACTGGAAAAAAATGGGAACTAAGGTATTATGAGCAAATAACTAGAGAGGGAAAGATAGTACAGTGGGATAAGGCCAAGACAACTTTTGGAGTGCTGGCTAAAGACTGCCTTCCCCATCGGGGATTGATAGAATATAGGCAAACAGAAAGTGCTAGGGGAGTCATATGTGAAAGACCTGCGCTGGTAGAGTTTATAGTTGAATCTAGAACAGAAGCTACTGTTAAAAAGTGATATTAGTAGGGCATATGTAGTATTGCATAGTACCTATAAGAATCAATCAGAGGAGTTAGAAAAGACTGGGAAGAGAGAATAGATAAGCAATTTACACGAGAACAATGGGAGGACATACGTATGTCTCCCAAGTATTCAACAAAGTTCAGAAGGTTTAGGATTTTTGCTTGCAAGCGTTTGCATAGGTATTTTATATACCGTGAGGAGATTTCAAAGAATTTTTCCTCGGGTAGATAGCAAATGATGAGAAGAAAAGGTTGAGATGGGAAACTGCAAACATGTGCTTTGGAAGTGTAATGAGCTGGCAGATTTTAAACATTTGCTAAAGAGGACTCTGCCAGAAACACTGGGTGAGTAATTGGCTATAACAAAATGATTCTTTTGAGCTGGACACAAGATCTGCATTACCTACACAAAGGTTTTGTTAAGTTTAATTCTGTTAGCTGCTAAAAAACAATTATTAAAAATGGAAACCAAAATCTAAACCTAAAATGTATTTGAAGTACTGAACATTATAAGAGATAAAAGAAATGGAAGATGGATTTTTAAAAAAAAAAGGAAGGAGTAAATTACATATAAATAAATGGAAATTGTGAAAATACGTGCAGAATAATGTTCAGGAGGAGGAGGAAAAGGAATGAGGTTTAAGGGAAGGCAGGAATTGAGCAAATTATGTACTGCTGGACTGAGTTTTGAAGAAAGAAAAAATATGTGATGTGTAACATTTGCAATAGCAAATGTTAATGTTGTTTTATTTTCTGTTCATGTTGTTTTATTTTCTATTCATGTATGTTTGCTTACTTCCTGAGTAATAATTTAATAAAGGTGTTAAAAACAGGTCTGAAGTAATCACTTCCTTATATGCGACATTGATCAGGCCAGTTTTGAGGTGCAATGTCCCAATACCCAGAGTCTTACAGGCTTTAGAGGAGAGAACTCTGTCTTGCTTATTCTGCTACTGAGACCCAATTTTATAACCAATTGTTTCCGAAACGTCTGGAACAAACTTCCCCTGCATGCTAAGCAATGGAGTATTATCTTCCTTTAAGCAAAGTAGATGACTGTATAGGTATCCACAGATTTTCTCCAGGACTGACTGGTATGACCCTCCTTGAGAAGGAAGGTGCTGTCATACAGATGGTACTGGCAAGACGACACCGGTCAAGCAACTCAGTAGCTTTGGAAAAGCTTTGAATATATTTATAAAGGACTGAAGATCAGAAGGCAGATTTTTAAAAGAAAAGACATGTCAAAGATCGTCCACATCCTGAGTCCTGTAAGTCAATGCTAAGAAAATAGTTATTTTATTTACTTATTGTTGACCAAGTTAGTCCTAATAGGCTAGTGACCTCTTTTCAGAAGAGACCTGAGGTGGTATTTCTACTACTAGGGGGAAGTTTGGCCAATGTATCGAGGAACTTCTCCAATTTTTTTTATCTTGTCATTTTGCTTCATGCTCACTAGGTAGCACCAGAGGGCTGCTAAAGTGCCACATCTAAGACGGAGGATGCCATGAAAGGAAAAGCTGTGCATTTTTTTGAAAGAAGGAGATTGAGAGTTTACTAAAACTACTAGAAATTATGAATTTATAGGGGACAGAGTTGGGGAGAGGTAGATTGCCTACACAAACTACTAAATTTTATAGAGTGAACTGAAACTGGAGTATAAACAAGTCACAGTGAGGTACTTAATTATGGTATGGATGTGACGGCAGAAAAAAATGACAGTTTCAAAGGAATAAAACAGTGGATTTTGGTGATAAAGGAGTAGAACACACTAGTGTGTGCTTGGCTGGAGGAGTAACTAGTTAAGGGCACACACTGGCAACAGAGTATGAAAATGTCTTGTGCTGATGCTGCAGAAATGGCTAGACAAGTAGATGTAACAAAAAACAGCAAACAGCAACAAACTGACCAACTCAGAACTAAGAAGCACATTGTACTGCCAAGCATAGTTTCTTTGTTGTTTCCATAAAGTAAGCAACAGTAAGCAGCACTTCTGGTGTAATGGGTTGATAATTCACAGATCTGCACATTTGGGGGGGTTACTAGTATGACTCAAGTTGGCTGTATCAGTTTGTGAAGAACCATCTCTATCAGTTACAGCAATTTCAACTACTGAACAATCAAAAGCAGAGACGCACTTATCTGTGCCATAACTGAGCTAAATGAGTGTTTTTTAAATAAAATTCTTAATGGTAAAGTGCTGGAAAGACACTCTCTCAGACAATTAGGGAAGTCATTCTGCTCTAGCTATTTGCTGGGTCATCAGAAATATCTTGCACTACAGCTTATCATTTTGTGAAAATGCACAAAAACACAAGCCACAGAAAGCCTTGCATTGTGGAGCACTGTATAACATGCTTGAAAAAGAAGAACCACCCAAATAATGTCTACTGCAAATCTTTTATCCATTCTGCAGTGCACTGCTCAAATAAGAAATGGATTCAAACTGTGTGTGTGTGTGTGTGTGTGTGTATATATATATATATATATATATATATATATATATATATATATATATATACACACACACACACACACACACACACAAACACACACACACACACACACAAACACACACAAACACACAAACACGTAAGTATTACTTTAAAAAAAAAAAAAAAAAAAAGGAGTCAAAAATAAAAGCACAGCCGACTGAAATGTCACAGGGCACATAATACAACTTAAACTCACAGCATGATGAACAATTTTTCTGGGACTTCATTGTGCCTTTGGCAGTGCCAAGGTGCAATCCTAGCAGAGTCATGCAGAAATAATTCTAGGACCCTTTCACCCCCAAATGGGCATGACCTAACAGTAGCAGAGGACTACCAATGATTTTTAATTAGGGCACTGGTGCAGGCAGCTCAAAAGAGCGTTATCCTTTACTAAAATATCAAGCGTGGGCAAAGTTTAAAGAAGATGAAAAGCCACTGAAACCCTTACAGACAACGCACAGGTTAACAGTAAGCCTGTACTCACTACTCTTTTTTCACCAATTTGCTAAAAATCAATATATTTTCTTCTCTGAGATGAAAGTAAAAATGAAATAGTGGAAGCCACATCAACTGACCAAATTGGGAAAAACTACAAATGTACAGCGGTTAGAGATGGATGCTTAGGTTTCTTCTAATTAGATTTCAGATCCTAGCAATATCTTCAAGGGCTGCCCTCCAGCTAGTTAACTAAAAGGCTTTTAAGTTCTTGGAACAACTTCAGAAGGAAATCACACAAAGCAGTGAACCAGTAAATACTGCAGTATGCATGGATTATTCCCCTTATATTCATGCGAGCAGACAGCTGCACAGGAATATGGGCTAAAATAATGCAATAAATTTAGCCGATTATGTTCTTCCTTTTAATGACTCTTGAGGGAAAAGGAAAGAACAGTGCCCAAAAAATATCCCCAAGTGCAATGTGCACTCACTCTACAGTAAAAGCAGAATCAGTGGTTGGGGGTTGAGGTGGGCAATGCTGACATTACAAGGACCAATTCTTACTCCCCCTACCCTCCCAAGTGCTCAATCTACATTGACAGGATCAGTCATACATTTCAGCTGTAACATCAGTAAGAAAAAAAAATACTGACACTTCTAACAGCAGTAAAAACGTATGCATTCTAACTGCATTTTGTCTTTTTCTGATGTCAACAGTTTAAATGTTATACATTTGGCATACTTACTCTAAATACCAATATGCCACTATCTGTAGCTGGAATAAAAGGTAATGACCATAAGCTTTTGTTTTAAATTCTGGAAGCTTGGAGAGCCATCTTAACATTGCATAAAACAAACAGCATTAAAACAAACCATCTCTTTAAGGAGTGTTGTGCCCTAGTTAAGAAAAGCCTCCAAACATCACAGAAGAATGTTAACTTCAAGAAGCCCCCTTTTAAATAGTCTTTAGGCTTTTCCCGGTTAGGGGTTGCACAGTGGAGCACCGGTCCGCTATTGATTGGCAGTGGAGTTTTACGGTGTCAAGTTGCCAGCCCGGCACTCAGCCTTCAGAGAAGGCACACACACACACCTACCTGCATGTCTAACCTGAATATCTACTAAGGCACATCTAGCTGCATAAAGACTGCACACAATAGACGCTTATTCTTAATGCAACTATTCGTTGAATGCTCAATGTTTTCAATCCAGATGAAAAACATCACAACCCAAGAATATTCATTATGTCAATAGTAAATAGCATGCATACAGATCACATAATATACGTAACAGATGAAAAAGCTCATTCTGACAGTTCCTGATTTATGAATTCCTCATAATGAAGAGTGGTGCACTGTACCTCAAATAATCCAACACTTCCCATAACGCTGACATCAACAGCAGCACAACTCTCTCGCTCTCTCAATGCCTTTGTATAGCAGCTCCACACCTCACCACCATCCAAGCCTGCCCCAACTTCCAGGGGTAAAAGAACAAAACAACAATACTGGAAGCATGTCCTTTAAATTATCAACAGGGCAGGGAGAGAGAGCCTAATTAAACACAATGAAATCTGTCCTGCCCAGTGGTCCTGTGCATTGTTTTTAGGATTCTGAAGAAAGATACAGTGAAAACAGATTTCTCAAGCAAACTTTGAAATGGACTACTACAAGCCTTTGAACTTCAAGCAAAACTACAACGAAGTACTTTCATAAAAACCAACAATGTGACCAGCATTTGGGGTGTTCTTCAGATGGCTTTTGACTAAAAGCATAGCTGCAAGACAGAAATGAACTCTGACCACATTTCTGACAGTTCAGTCAACAACGGGCTATATATGTAGGGGGCTTTCTCCTACATTTACTGATGTCACCAATGCATTTTAGCTTTGCACTTGCAAGTTAGCCTGCAGTTAAGCAGTACTGTAAGTACGAATATTTTTGTACACATTCAGAAATACCACATGCATATGTTTAATACACAATGCTAAATGAAGGCTGTGGTTGGACGATGAACGACTCGCTTCCGGACAGTTTTACAGGTGTATGGGGTGAAATATGAGCCTAGAGACACACATACCTGTAGAAGCAGAGGGGTAATATATGCATTAAGATGCCCATGTGAGCTTTATTACATAGGGGGAACTAAGAGAGAATTTTGTGTTAGATTCATGGAGCATATTAAGAGATGTTAAAAATAATAGAGAGGATAAAATAATTGCTGCACATTTTAGAATGTTTCATAATAGTAATGGGGCCCTGTTACAGGGTACTGTTTTAGAGACTGTAAAGTGTTTGAGTATGGATGAAAATGTATTGAAACAAAAATTATTATATAAAGAAAGTATTTTTATTTTAAAATATAAAACTATGATGCCTAATGGTCTTAATAATGAATTAAATTGGAAGTGTTTGCTTTAAGGAAAACTGCTGTATAATTGGTAGACAGGTGCTGCTAATTGAATGTAATATATAAGAAAGTTTGGTTTGTGATTTTACTGTTTGATATTCCTTGAAGGTGGAAACACTGAAGCGCTAGAGAGAATAAAAGAATTTTGATTTTCCTGGTTGCCTTTTTCACAATAATAAGGGGTTTGTGGTCAGAGTTGTTTTATATTGTGGAGAAGAGGAGAATTTGTGGTTCATGATTTACAGGAGAATTTGTGGTTCATGTTTTACAGGTGTATTCTGAAAGCGGTCAGCAGAAGTTAGGTAAACCTGATCAGCGTTATTTAGTGAGGAGGAAGATACAATGCTCATAAGAAACTTTTAAAGAGTTTACAGTTCTGTTTATGTATTTTTGCCTTCACAGACATAGCCGGCTTTATGCACTAGCGAACCCTGTGATCACTAGGGGCCTCACATTCCTGGGGATCCCCATCCACAAGTTATGTTAAATTGATATTTTATAACAAGTCTGTCAAACCAACAAAAGCTAATACAGTAATCCTGTATACTTACTAAGCCAGGTGGTTAACAATAACAATTTATATCTCCTTTAAAACTCAAAGATATTCTGTTTATAGTAACTGTGTTTTATCAAGTATCAGGCTTCAAAATTCCATTAAATATTTTACCACTGACATAGTGGCCCTAGCTTAGTTAAACCCTGCTGGCGGACATTCGCTCCACTAAAATTAACATAGCTGGCTTCAGATACCTGTAATACCTCATGCTGCAGGTCCCCCGTAATTGTACTTGACTGTGTGGGGGCCCCACAAAAGCTGTTGTTGATTGTGGAAAAATGAGGATAAAAAACGTACTAATTTCCTGATTATGCTCTTTTACATTAATAGGGCTGTAATATGACCCTGCTAGGATAAAGCTGGTAATGAACATGAGCAAGGTAAGCACTAGAGATCAGTAGCCCAGGGTGACCAATCTCGGTGCATATCCCGGATTTTAAGAGATAGGCTTCCAATCTTCAGGAATGGTTTTCTGTTTCAGGGAGTTTTATATTTTCTGGCAGAACATAAGATAGTATAATGTTCAAATTCTTCACAATGCCAAAAAATAATAGCAGAATAAAGACTCAAAATCAGAAACATGTTTTAAGTACTACTTTAATTCACTAAAAAAAAATAATAGAACAGCACCTTTTGCATCAACATGCATTTTTGGACAATAAGAAGTACAAAACTCTGATGTCTGAATTTATTGACTGTAATCCTGAATGATTTACCAGCAAATCAAACTTTTTATGAAGGACAGAGCAAAATTATGAGGCAAAATCAGGGAAGGTCTCTGAAATCAGAGACAGTGACGGGTGTGCATTACTCCTCAATGAGGTAAATAAAAGTGGCTTACCCCTGCTGCTGTTTGATGACTGCTAACCACCAGTCAACTGATCTGGTGTGGCAGCACCAGTGTTGCACAATGTGTTTCTATTTGCTGAAATAAGTACAAATCTAGTATTGCAATGACTTACGTTTGTGCGCGTGTAAAATCACAGATTTTTATCTGTGCACACACAATAATGCCAGGACACAAGTATTCTTCTGGGTATCAGTAAAAATGCAAGTAACAAGTAATTACATTTCAAAAGTAAGGCATAAAATATATCACAGAGCTTTCAGATACTTAGATCTTCAAGGAGTCTGGTGGCCCTCAGCCCCCCCCAGACTGTACAAATGGATACAGCTGAGCCACCTTAAGCATCCTTAACTGTCTGGAGGGCCCCATAAAAGTTGTTGCTGGCTCGGGAAAAATGACAAGAAAAAATGTATTAATTTTCTGGTTACACTTTTTAACCTGATCAGGGCTGTGGCATGACCTTTTTAGGATAAAGCTGATAACGGCCTCTGCTCTCAGCAGCATCCATTCCAAAACCATCCCTGCTCAGATATATGTTTACAGAAAGTTAATGTACGTTACGGGGGGGGGGGTGCTGGGGATTATGTAGTTATTACTATGTGAACTTTCATCACAGGCAAACCTTAAAGGTGTGCACAGGGGGTCATTACAGCTTGTTTGAGCTGGGAACAGTGTAGTCATTAATTCTTTTACTTTTCTCACAGACCTCAGAGATGTACAAAGGTTACTACTGTTTCAAAAGGGGCAGTGTACTGTCTAGAAGCAACAATATATTACTGTAACCATTACTGTTTTTTCACTTTCCTCACAGTCACACAACAGGCACATATACAGGTGGCTTGCTGCCTTTGGGGGTTGGTGTGAGGAAGCATGCCGGGTATATGCATATCAGCAGTCACTTGAAATACAGGACTGTGGTAATTTGAAGCCCTGCTTTCATCCTAATCTAACAGCTGAGGGATGCATAAACACTGACAGTCTTTTTTTAGGGGGTTAGGAAGGCAGGCTGTAATCCCAGATAGGACCAGTGTATGCTCTCAGCAATTGTCTTGTTGGTTTATTGTGAACTCCTATTTTGTCAGCTTTGAACATTAAGCTTTGTGTACAACTTAGGTCTCCCTTGGAAAAAAAAAAGACAAATTATTTTCTCACTCATGATTTTTCTTTAGACCACTACTGGATTAAAAGGTTGGGAAAATGCTCTAAAATGAGTTCCATAACCCCTATAGCTTCTGGGGGCACCAGCTTAATTGAGTTATTTCCTAAATAGTTGTTATTGCTCCATCTTGGGCAGGAAAGGTGTGCTGAAAAGATGCAAGGAAAACTAAAGCTTAACCACACTAACTTTCTGTCCTTAATCATAATTTCTGTTCAAGCCATCACTGGATGAAAAAGATTGTGTAAAAAGAAAAAAAAAACTTTAAAATGCACATCAGAGCACATAGAAAGTTGTGGCTTCTTGAAAAAACTGAAGAGTAAGGCAAAATGTGAAACTGGGAAGAAAAAATGAAATATGCATGGTATGGAGAGCCCAAGATGGGGGTAAAACAGACAGTAGCAATGGAGTGTGTGTGTGCATGTGTGGGGGTTGGGGTGCTGAAACATTAGGCAGTGCCTAGGGTGCAATTTCACCTAGCCCTGTACACAGAGTTACTGTAATATACCATTGTTGCAACTAAATGCCAGTAAATGTCCCTTAGTGAGATGGGCCAACAGTGTGGTTCATAGGCCTGTTGTAATGTAAGAGTATTGACACTACAGGTCGTTCTGTGTGTACTACTGCTAAAAGTTTGCAGTAAATGTAAATGTTCCTTAGTGAAATGGGCCAACAGTGTGGTTCATAGGCCTGTTGTAATGTAAGTGTATTGACACTACAGGTCGTTCTGTGTGTACTACTGCTAAAAGTTTGCAGCATGAACTAAAAGGTTGTTTAGGAGGAGTGGCAGTGACAGGAGGATACCTGGACTGAAAGTGCCTAGGGGCCCCCCAAAATGCTAACACCAACCCTGTTCACAAGCTTAAAAGCATTTTATTGCTGTCTGCTGCCCACTAGTATCCAGATTTCCTGCTTTACATTTTCTTGCTAATTTACTTGTGTTTAAATACTGGGAGATTTCCTAGCTAGAAGGAAAAGGAAAATATGCATGTCAGCTTCATTTCTTACTAAAATAAGAAATTTGAAAACTAAGGTCAGTCAAAGGCCTAATTCACTTAAGCAGCGACTGCAGCATGGTTAGAGTTTATGTGAATAACAGTCTCCCGTCCTTGGCCTCCGCTTAAAACAAGTAGCACCAGTAAAAAAAAAATCGCAATGGAAATCAGATAAGAATAGGAGTTAGGGTTGGGGTAAACTGCTTACCACAGGGAGTCTTCATGAAGATCAGCAAGCAGCGTTTCCTTACTTTTGACTTTATTTCAGGGTTAACAGTGATTATAATTATGCTGACAATATCCCAGACCCTAAAGGCAAAAAAAAGCTTTAAGCAAGTGTGTTGTACAGCTGCACTCCAAAAGGACACTCTACTTCTGGGCAAAAGGTACAAGCTACAAAACTTAACACTGTACAGTAAAACAGGTGGACATGGTTTAAGCACTGGAAATGGTCACCCTTCAATGGAGTCTTTTTTTTTTTACTGGTCAAGGCAGATAAGTCTTCTGGTGGGAAAAATATTAAAGTATGCTATTCACTTAGTAACATCTGCTCTTCGCAGAAACACTGTTTCCAAAGCAAAAGATATGAACCAGTACTTTTTTGATGCATGTGATCTCTACAGAGGTCAAATTGAAATACTTTTTTTAAAACTGCAATATGTATGCAGAATGTGCTATCCCAAGTTTTCAGCTTCTGGGAAAATTTATAAAGGTAAATGGACTGGATGGCATCTCAGATGCAAGTGTGAAAAGAAAATGATCAACATGTCTATATATATATATATATATATATATATATATATAATATATATATATATATATATATATATATATATATACATATATGAAAACTGAAATGAGCAAAGGCATTAACTGCCAAGAAAATCTTCCAAGATAACAACTTCAGAATCATATAGTCCAAAAGGCAAGCACTACACAGTAGCATGTCAAGCATGAATTTTAAAACCCATAATGGGTTCTTCAGCAGGAGACTGAGACTAACCTTCAAAAGGTGCCTGAACAATTATGTTGGCTCAAAGTCCTGTCTTCAACCAAACTATGGAAGGCAAAAAAGCCATTACTATGAATCTTGCTGGAGGAATAACTAAGATCTAGGTCTAAAACCATCTTAAGTAAAACAGGCAGTGACAGAGGAGTAAGGGAAACTACTTGGTCTAAACAGAACATTTCACCACTTACAAGAATCTCTAGTCGAGGGCTGTTAAAAACATTCATGGATGTACAAAATCTCATCCAGGAAATCCAAGGACTGGAAAGACAAACATAAGCTAGGTCATCAGTTGGAACTAGTCATAACTGCAAGGTGCCAAAGCCTCTATCAACTGGACTGGGAAAGTTTCTGGAGAGGCCAATACCCAAACAACTGTAAAAAGGAAGTTGTGTACTCACCATAACGTTCCATCTGAGTAGCTCTCTTTCATTTGTCTTCAACCTGTGGGATACCGAATCCATATCGGATCCAAGCCGGCAATCTTACTAGCATCTGCTCTGAGCTCCAAGCTCCTCCCCTTACCCATAATACACCTCCACTACCTTCCAACCCCCAGATCGAGTTTGCTGATCCTTATACTGATAACCCGACCTGAAAAAATACTTATTGCCTATAACTGCAGCCCGCAGGTTGTTCACATGACAAGGTCTGGGGGAAGGAGGGAGGGATGGTTGAAGACAAATAAAGTAGAACTACTCAGATGGAATGTTATGGTGAGTGCATAACTTCTTTATCTGAAGTAGTTTACTTCATTTGGTCTTCAACCTGTGGGACAGAGTCCCCAGCTACTACACTCCTGGGTGGCCCTCATGGAAGGATATTCTGGAGCACCGCGGAACCAAAGGATGCTCTCCTTCTGGAAGTCAAATCCAATTTGTAATGAGAAATAAATGTAAGAGATGAGGACCAAGTAGCTGCAGAACAAATATCATCCAGAGAGACTCTAGACCAAAATGCCGCAGATGTAGCCATGGACCTAATGGAATGAGCTTTCACCTGACCTGGAGGAGACATGCCTCTGTCCTTACAGACCTGAAGGATGCATGAAGGAAGCCACCTAGCAACAGTGACCTTGGAGATAGGTTTACCCAAAAAGGGTTTACAGAAAGATACAAACAACTGATCGGATTTACAGAAACTTTTTGTCATGTGTAAACAGAATCGTAATAGTCTATGAACGTCCAGCAAATGGAGTTTGTATTCCATCTTGTTAGCAAAATTAGGAAAGAAAACTGGCAAATTGATGGTTTGACTGATATTAACTGGTGATGCCACCTTGGGAATAAAGGATGGATTGGTCAAAAGGGAAACCTATCTTTGTGGAAAATCATATAAATAACTTTGACGGACAAGGCCTGCAGTTCTGAAACCCTTTTTGCAGAGGTAATAGCCACCAGAAATGCTGTTTTCCAAGATAAGAATTTTAGATCTGTGGTTGCAGCGGGTTCAAAAGGCAGAGCAACCAGAGCTTGAAGAACCATAGTAAGGTCCCATGGGGGAACAGGATCCTTAATGGGGGGGGGGGGGGGGTGCAACAGAAAAGTCCCTTTGATAAAGGCTTTACACAGTCTGGAGGAGGCTAGAGAGGCAGAATTCTCACCCATATGAAAATAAGAAATGGCAGCCAATTGAACCTTGACAGTAGAAGTAGCAGCTCCATGTTGAAAAATATCACCTAGAAAATCAAGAATGGCAGCAATACGAGCCATGAAGGGGTCTAAACTCCTTTGAGTGGCCCAAAAAGAAAAACAATTCCATTTACTGCGATAAACCTTCCCGATAGAAGACTTATGAGCAGCCACCAAAATAGACCTAACTGAAGAGGGTAATCCAAGAGTCCTAGCGATCATGGGAACTGGAGCAGCCAAGCTGTGAGCTTCAAACTGTCCAGGTTCAGACAAGGAACCCTTGATGGGTGTGAAATCAGATCCTGAATGGGATCCAAGATCCAGGGCAGAGCCAGAAGGTGAGACCAAAAGAAGGGAAACCATGCCTGGCAAGGCCAAAACGGGGCAATAAGGATCACTTTGCTCCCCAGTCGACGAGCTTTCTGTAGAAACCTCGAATAAGAGGTACTGGAGGGTAAGCATACAGAAGACCGGGAGGCCAAGCATGGATTAGAGCATCTCTGGGGTGCTCCCCCCAGCAGGAGGTTCAGAGTGAAAAACTCACTACACTTCGCACTGGAAGGAGATGCGAAGAGATCGCACCAAGGCTGACCCCACTCAAGGAAGATCAGCTCTGCTACTGAAAGATTCAGAGACCACTCATAAGGCATCAGAATAGTCCGACTTAACCTGTCCGCTAAAATGTTGGACCATCCCGTAATGTGCGCTGCAATGAGAAAACGACCAATGGAGATTACCCATTCCCACACTCTCATGGCCTCGCGACAAAGGGGGTAAGATCTGGCCCTCCCTGTTTGTTGATATACCAGACCAATGACATGTTGTCTGACTGAATTGCAATGGTTCCCAGAGGAAGAAAGGCATGAAGGGTCTGCAACACTAAAAGGACTGCCCTCATCTCTAGAATGTTTATGTGCAAGCTGGTCTCTACAGGGGACCACAGGCCTTGAACTGTCCTGCCCGAACAATGCCCTCCCACCCGAGTTGGGAGGCGTCCATGGTGACTGTGGCTTGGGCAGGGGCTGGAGCAAAGGGTCATCCCTTCAAAATATAGGGAGAACACATCCACCATATGAGGGATGACTGACAGACTTGACTGAGTTGCACTGGATACGATAATGGAAGTTCCAAACAGGGACCATTGTATAGCTAGTGTCCACTGTAGAATTCTCATATGTAATCGGGCACACGGGAGAAGCGTTACGGTCACCGCCATTGAACCCAAGGACCTCAACACTGATTCTGCCGATGGAAGAGGAGAATGATAGATCAGAGAGACATGCATCCTCAGGTTTTGTACTCTCTCCGAGGTCAGGAAGATTTTGCACTGTAATGTATCTATCCTTGCCCCAATGTAGTCTATCACCTGGACAGGATTTAGGAGTGATTTGGATGTGCTGATTGTGATCCCCAAATGCAGGGCAAGGATTAGGAAATGATCCCTGGTTTAAGAGAGTAGACGCCTGGTGGTAGCAAGTGAGGAGCCAATCGTCCAGGTACGGATAGACCTGAATCCCCTGAAGTGTCAGGTGAGCTGCTACCACCGCCATCACTTTGGTGAACACCCTGGGGGCTGTGGTGAGACCAAAGGGTAGGGCTCAAAACTGGTTATGATTGACTCCTAGCTGGAAGCGGAGGAACCTCCTGGAGCTTCTGTGCATCTTTATGTGATAGTAAGCATCCTGGAGGTCTACTGAGCACATCCAGTCGCTCTCTTGCATGTACAGCATGATGGACTGTAGTGTGACCATCTGGAATTTTTCTTTGGCAACTGACAGGTTCAGGGTAGATAGGTCCAGAATGGGCCTCAAGTCCCCCATTTTCTTTGGCACCAAAAAGAACTTGGAGTAGAAGCCCAATCCGGACTGATCTGGGGGGACAGTTTCGATGGCTTGTTTTCTTAGCAGCTTGGAAATTTCCTGTGCTGCTGCCTCCCTTTGCGTGGGTGGTACTTCCGGGAGGTGTTTGGGAGATTTGGGAGGACCCACAAAGAGGATAGAGTAACCTCTGGATATGATCTGAAGCACCCAGCGGTCTGATGTTAAGGACTCCCATGCCGCCAGGTGCAAGGACAATCATCCCCCGACTGCCTCCAGAGTAGAGCAGTCAGGCCACCCCTCAGGGATGCTGTGCGGGTCCTGTCTGAGAAAGATTCTCGAGACCTAAAATTCCTCAGACCATCTCTGCCTCTGGGCCAACGTCCATTCTGTCCCCCTCTGACTCTGGGGGAAGAAGAGGAGCCCTGAGGCTCCCGGGAATACTGTGACTTCCAGAACCACATCTTTTGCCCTCTGATTCTGGGAAAAGGACCTTTGAGGGTTTGAGAAGCGGATTCCGATGGCAGACAGTGACTTCCCGTTCTTCTCACTCCAGACTAAAGTCTCTTTGACGGTCTTACCAAAGAGATTAGAGCTGTCATAAGGAGCACTGGCAAAGGACGCCTTGAAGGGTTCTTAAAATTGACATAGTCTGAGCCAGGCGTTGTGCCTCATGGACACGCCGGACCCAGCCACCCTAGCCGCTCCTTCAATAGCATGTGAAAGGAGTCGCATGGACATACTGAAGACTACTTTCAAAGTGGCCATCCTTGTGGAGAACGAGTCCCTGTCTTCCTGTGACATGGACTTAAGGGGAGACTCCGTCCGCTCCTTGACCAGGTCACGCTGGAGTCTTGTGACGTGGGCCAGGTAGTTCAGTGCCCTAATAGAAAAGGTAGCTGAAGCGTAAACCCGCTTCCCTAAGTGGTCCATCAAACGCGACTCTCAGTCAGGAGGATGAACCGAGGAACTCTCTTGGGCTAGTTCCTTCTTCATGGCTGCTGCTACCAACATAGCGTCTATGGGGGAGCTCTTGTTCCATGCTGGCCTATCCGAAGGTGGACTTAAGATCTTGTCAGGCCTTTTGGGAATTGGTTCCACAGTGTCCAGCTCCTTCCAGGCCAATGAGGTGACCAGGTCCACCAAGGGATCTGTGGGAGGGGACACCCGGGAAGTAGATAGGCCTGTGCCAAAAGCCTCCAGGAACAAGGACTGGTCAGAAGAAAGTTTGGGGGCAGACCAACCACCCCGTTGGTGAAGGATTTCCATGATGTCACCAAAGGAGACATCCTTGGAAGGCAACCTGGGGGAACCATCCCCATCATCCAATTCCGTATCCTCTGTGAGGGACTCGGGGGAGTCCAAGTGTCTCCTCTTACAGGTATGCTTACGAGGTACATCTCTGGTGGGGCTCTCTGGGGGGAACTCGCAAGCCACTTGTTCCTCAGGGGGAACTGTCTGAGGCTCCTTGAACATAGGCTGTCCCTCTGATAAAATGATGGGATTCGTAGAAAGAGCCGAGGGGGTCAGGGCAGAGTCCGAGGGGATAGTCAAGGGTCTCGATCCAGCGAAGAGAACCCTTTCTACCACTAACGCTGAGGGAGAACGAACCTCCTGTGGAACCAATAAGGAATCCAGTCTCCCTGGGTCCAACGAGAGAATCGGAGCTGGGCCCAAAGTGTAAGGAGCTCCTTGGGAGGGAACTTGGCCTGACAAAGGCAGAGCCGATGAAAAAAGTTCCACTCCCTCAGTTCCGACACCCAAGCTCTGACTCAGAGAGTGGCTCGGATCTGAGCTAGTCAGATCCGATATGCTCCAGGCAGCTGTCGGCATCGAGAAAGCAGGTATAGTTGGCGCCGACGCCCTGACTAAAGCCATCCTCGGATCCAAGTTCTCCGGAACCCAGTGGATGGATCGGAGAAGGAGAAATCAGTGTAAAAAAAGGAAATGAGCTCCCCCCTCCTGAGGGAGAGGGGACTGGCAACACCCCCATCTGGATCTCAGTACGAATGAACCTCCTCGTCATTTTATCCATGCTGACTTCCGATAAGGACTGCGTGGACCTTGATGAGGCCACGGACTCCGACCTTGAGGGCCGGGGCACCGAGACCTTAGATATAGAGCGTGTCCCCTCTGGCTCCAGGGAAAGCCTCGCAGATCGGAGCCAAGGGGAGTCATGGATCCTATGTGTCTTAACAGGTGAAGGGAGGTCCGGGGACTTCTTGCGTTTCTCCATCCTAGATTTTGTCTCTCTCTCCTTCTCTCAGCCCCTTTTCCTTCTGCTTCCACAGGCTTTGAAACGGGAGATTGAGTCCCAGCCTGGGAGGGAGGAGAAGCAAGGGCAAGAGAAGAAGGAGAGGAGGCCACAGCAGCCGCTGTGATCGAAGCAGAGGATGAAGCAACTGCCTCAGAAGTGGGATGAAGGCCTTTCAGGGCCAACTTAGCCTTCCTGTCCTTGATTGCACATGGGTTAAAACCCGCACATATAGAGCAGTCTGTACTGAAATGGGCCACGCCCAAGCACATTACACAAAGAGTGTGGACATCTGCTGGAGACAACTTATGGCCACACTCAGTGCACCTTTTAAACACTGGCTTTTCAGCCATTTATACAAGAAGGAAAACAAGTAGATAGAAGAAAAAAACACTATTTTCCCACTGAAAACCACTCACCACACTCACACACAGAACACACTGAGGGGGAAGGAGAAGCAAGTATACTCACCAACTACGCTAAACGAAGCTAAACAACACTAAAGTTTAAACACGACGCACCAAGCGAAGGGAGGAAAAGGGGAACCTACACTAATAACTAACCTGAAGTTAGTAGAGAAAAAAGACTTTCTAAAAGCTTTAATACACACTTACTAGTCGGAGCTCTGGAGATCACGATGCTTCAGCTAGTTGTTGCAAACGAGATCTGGGGGTTGGAAGGTAGTGGTGATGTATTATGGGTAAGGGGAGGAGCTTGGAGCTCGGAGCAGATGCTATTAAATTTTCTGTCTCGAATCCAGTATCCCACAGGTTGAAGACCAAATGAAGTAAACTACTTCAGATCCAAGAACACCACAAATAAGTGCAGCATGAGAATAAGCCTTGGGCCGTGGACATTTTAATGGAACTCTGCCAGTATGCAACTGATTAGCAGACACTGGGGAGAGGCACATTGCCTAGCATCTCTCTAAACTAGGTCTAGCAACTCCCAGCCACCATATTTTGAATTGTACAGGGTGTTGGACAGATTAAGAAATGATCTGTTGATCTGCATAAAAAAGAAGTTATGTTTTCACCATAACATTTCATGTTTGTAGTCCATCTTGCCCTTCATTCTTACACATGGGTTCGGAGCCGATCCTCAGCTCCGACTCGGCCTTTTTACAAGCTCAAAGTCTTCTAGTTAGCTCGTGGCTAGGTTGGTATCCCATGGTGCCCCAGTACACTCCCCAGATCTTGTTTGCTGCTAACTAAGAGAAATAATAAAAAACATACAGAAAGAACCCAATAATAAAAGGTCTCCAGTTAATAACACATTTTTTTTTCTGTCTCCAGATCCTTCCAGGATGGGGGTAGGAGGGTGGGTTCATAGGAATGAAGGACGAGATGGACTACAAACATGAAATGTTATGGTGAGTACATAACTTCTTTATGTTCTGTAGCCCTATTTCACCTTCATTCTTACACATGGGACAGCGCCCCTAGCACCTTATTCTTGGGTGGCTCAAGGAAAAATACTCCTGAGTACCATGGAACTAAAGGGTGTTCTAACCCTGGAGGTCAAATCCAATTTGTAATGAGTAATAAATGTGTGAGGGGTAGCCCAAGTTGCTGCTGTACAGATATTATCACGTGGGACCCTGGCTTGAAAGGCTGCAGAAGTAGACTGAGATATCATTGAGTTACTCTATTTCTCCTTCACTCTTCTCATCACTACCTGTCTGATTTCTCCTCCTTTTACTGTTCTAATCTAACTATGTACATTTTATGTATAATTGCTAATATGTAATGAACTGCTTATTGTAAACTTGTTTCTCTTTGAAATTATCTTTCATTCTGTGTGTTATGACTTCCAATTTTTGCTATTTCTTAACAGTAATGATTATTTGTAATGTACCTAGTATTTAGTGGAGCTTTTCTCCTCGGGCCTCTGCTGAAAATGGACATGTATCCAGCCAGACTAGCCCGGTCAACAAATGTAAAATAAAATAAATAAATAAAATAAAATCATAGAATGAGCCTTAATTTTGAAAGGTAAAGGCTTACCATCAGAAGAGTAAATGTAAGCTATGCAGCTAGAGATCCAATTAGAGAGGGTCACTTTGGAAACTGGGAGACCTAATCTGGAGTCGGAGAAGGAAATAAATAATTGGTCTGACTTCCTGAATTCCTTAGTCCGGTGCAAATAAAAACATAATTGTCTATGAACATCCAGCTGATGAAACCTGTATTCTGCTGTGTTGGAATGATTAGGGAAGAACACCAGATGTTCTATGGATTGGTTCAAAGTGTTATGGGAACAGACCTTGGGGACAAAGGATGGATTAGTATGAAGAGATACTCTGTCTTTGTGAAATATCAGATAAGGGGGTTTGACAGTCAGTGCTTGTAACTCTGACACAGGAATAGCAGATGTGATTGCCACTAGAAACAAAGTTTTCCAAGACAGAAATTCCAAAGGAGACGAATGAGATGGCTCAAGGGGTGGATATGTTAATTTGGATAGAATAAAATTCAAGTCCCATGAAGCAACTGGTTCCTGAAGGGGAGATCTTAAAGTGGCACCTTTAAGGAAGGTCTTGCACAACCTATGTGACATCAGATTAGAATCTTGTAGACCTAGATGAAAATTAGAAATCACTGCCAACTGAACCTTGATTGTGGCAGCCACAGATCCCCGGTGGAAAAGTTCAGACAAGAATTCCGAAGCCACCAGAACAGAAGCAGTATAAGGGTCAGATAGAGAACCGCCTCCATTTACTGGAATATAATTTCCTAGTGGAGGGTTTATGAGAATATGTAAGGATATGAGTCACGGAGGGTGAGAAGTCATGAAGCCTGACTATGGATGGAACTGGAGCAGCCAAGCTGTCAAATTGAGGGTGTGTAGACTGGGGTGGAGCGAGCTTGACATGTGCGTCAAGAGATCTGGCACTGGGTCCAGAGTCCATGGATCATCTAAAAGGTGAGGCCCGAGAAAGGGGAGCTAAACTTGTCAAGGCCAGTAAGGAGTAATATCAGTTTGTTTCTCAGCTGTTTCGCTTTCTGAATCACCTTGGATATGAGAGGAAAGGAAGGGAAAGCATAAAGGAGACCAAGAGACCAATTGTGAACAAGTGCATCTCTCTGTGATTCCCTGGGGGGGATGAGGGAGAAATAGCTGCTGCATTTGGCATTGATTGGGCTGGCAAAGAGATTGCAGCAAGGCTGTCCCCATCTGCGGAAAATCTGCTCTGCTAATTCCTGCTTCAGGGACCACTCGTGAGGCATCAAAATTGTCTGGCTGAGTTTGTCAGCTATCATGTTGGTTGTCCCCAGGATGTGCGTCGCCACTAGAAAGCGCTGGGAAGATATCGCCCATTTCCAAACCTGAATGGCCTCTTGACAGAGTGGGTATGATTTGGTTCCACCTTGTTTGCTGATATACCATACTACTGACATGTTGTCTGATTGTATTGCAATCGTCCCAAGAGGAAGAAGGTCATGAAGTGCTGGCAACGACAGGAGCACCACCCTCATCTCTAGAACACTGATATGCAGGTGAGCCTCGTGATCTTGCCATGTGCCTTGGACAGTCCCGCCTAGATAATGCCCCCATCCTATCTGTGAGGCATCCGTGGTCACAGTGGCAACAGGTTGGCGAGGGACAAATGGAGTGCCCATGGTTAACTGATTGGGTTGAATCCACCGAATAAGGTCCTTCTTGCAAAAGTCTGTTAACAGAATGTGGTGAATTAAGGGCAGTTGTTGGAAGGACCACCGGGACGACAGAAGCCACTGAAGAATCCGCATGTGTAGTCTGGCTAGTGGCACTAGTAGTATGGTAGAAGCCATGGTCCCTAGAAGCTTCAGAACAGTCTTGGCCTTGACTTTTCGGAGAGGGAGAAGACGGTGAATTTGAAGTACCAGATTCTATACACTTTCTACTGGAAGACATGGCTACTGTGTGTCTATTTCTGCGCCTATAAAAATCACAAATTGAGAGGGCAATAAGGCAGATTTTTCCCAATTTATAGCAATCCCCAACTGGGCACAAAGTTGAATAGTAGTGTCCCTGGTCTGAAGAAGTACTTGCCTGGTGGGGGCAGTCAGGAGCTCAGTCGTCCAGATACGGAAACACCTGAAATCCTCAATGTCTCAGGTGAGCTGTCACTACTGCCATACACTTGGTGAACACCCTGGGGGCTGTGGTGAGACCAAAGGGCAAAGCACAGAACTGATAGTGACTGGCTCCCAGCCAGAAGTGTAGATGACTTCTCAACGCCCTGTCCATTTTTATGTGGTAGTAAGCATATTGGAGGTCTATTGAGCACATCCAAGTATCTTGGAGGTCTATTGAGCACATCCAAGTGTCTTTCCCTAGTAACAGAAGTATAGACTGCAGTGTCACCATCCGGAACCTGTCCTTCTTTATGGATTTGTTTAATTTGCTGAGGTCCAAGATGGGCCTCCAGTCCCCTGTATGTTTTGGCACTAAAAAAATCTGGAGTAAGTTCTGAATCCTATTTGGTCTGCGGGGATGGTTTGGATGACTCTTTGCCAGCAACTTGTTGACCTCCGCAGTTGCTCGATCCCTGTGATTGGGTGAGACATCTGGGATCCTCTTGGGGACATGAGGTGGCAGATAAAAGGGTATGGAATAACCTCTGGTGATAATTCTTTGTACCCATCTGTCTTGAGTGATACTTAGCCAGGCTTCTGGATACAAAGAAATGCGACCCCCGATCGGCTCCAAAGAAGCACAGTCGGGCCCCACATCAGGAGCGCTGGTAGGACAGGCCCCGAAACGAATCACAGCCTCCCTGGTTTTGTGGTCCACCCCTGCCTCTAGGGTGATGTGTACCATTTCCTCCTCCTCCTCCTCTGCCTCTGAAGGAGAAGTCACCCTGTGCATCCTGGAAAAACCTCTGGGACTTTTTGAACCACATTTTAACACCTCTCTGACCCTTGGGATATGGTCTAGAGGGGATGGTAAAACATACTCCCATGGCAGAGAGTGTTTTCCCTTCTTACTCGCACTGGGTGAGTGTGTTCTTTACCTTAGGTTCAAGCAACGAAGAACCGTCAAAGGGGGCGTTGGTAAAGGTAGACTAACGGTTCAGCAAAATTACACAAGCGCATCCAGGAATGCCTCCTTAGGGAAATTCCTGAACCCGCTGCTCTGCTTGCTCCATTGGCTGCATAAGAGATGAGCCTCATGGAAGAGTTGACAACAGAATTCAAGGTGGACAACTGGCCAGACACCTTCTCAGGGACTCTCTCAGTGGATGTACCCTGAAGAGCCTCTCCTAACTCCTTAAGGAGATCTCTCTGAAGCCTCAAAAAGTGTGTTAGGTAGTTCAGTGATCTAAGAGTAAATGCCGCTGATGAAAAGATACGCGTCACATATCTGTCCATCGTTCAAGATTATTTACTGGGCGGATGGACAGAAGTCGTAGTCTCCGCTAGCTCCTTCTCAGTGGCTGCTGCCACCACCATGGCATCTATGGGAACACCCTTTGACAAAAATTCCTTCTCCTTTGGAGCTGACAGAAATGTATTTGGTCTCCTGGGGACTGGCTCCACGGCATCAGGAGTATCCCACACCTTCCGACTAACGAGCTCTAACAGTTCGTTGAAAGGTGGAGACACCCAATAGGCTGAAGGTTGAGACCCAAAAGCCTTCAGGTACACCGACTCCTCATCAGAAGGTGTGAAAGTGGGCCAGCCGCACCTCTGCTTAAGGATCTCCAAGATGTCTACAAAGGAGACATCATCAGAGGATGACTTGGGGGACCCTTCTGATTCCTCGAGGTCTGTGTCAGACGTAAGAGACTCATCCTGGTAGTCTATATGCTTCCTCTTGCATGTCCTCTTCCGTGGGGGCCCTTGGAAGGATATTCCGGGGAGGTTTCGGAAGAATGGGAGCCACCAGCCAGGGGCTCCGGAGGCTGAGGGTCTAAGCTGTCCAGAGAGGGAGTAGGTGCTGAGACAAAAGTAGGTGCGCCCTAGGGGGAAGTGTATCGATACCCCTGGTAGGAGCTGATGATCGGGACAGCACACTCATCATCTCAAATGCCGACCTCTCTGGCTCCAAAGACCTCCCCGGCTCAGAGGAGACCAAGTATGCCATTGGCTCAGAGATATATGTAGGGTCTGAGCTCACCCTAGTAGACGCTCTAAGAGTAAGGCTCGGAACCTTACAGGTTTGGTTCCAGACGTCCCTGTCGGGGCCGACCGGGGAGCTTCAGCTCCTAGACACCACAGATGGCACCGAATGTGCCAGAATGGAACTCTGCTCTGAAACAACCTCAGGGGGAGCTGGAACAGAGGGCTCCACCCGCGGTACTGAACACTCCGGCTCCGAAAGTCCAGCAGGTCTCAGAGGAGGAATCACAGAAGGTGCAATGGACACAAGCTGCCCCGGAACTGACTGGGTCAGAGCCAACAACATTTTAGGCAAGGCAGATGACTTCTGGAGACTCAGCACTACTCTCTCCACATCTTCTTCCGATAAGCTCCTGGAAGAACTGGAAGACAGTGTGGGAGAACAGGATCTCTGTAGTATGGGTGACCTTAATGTAGGGGAGACCGGTAAGGGATCCGTAGACCAGCTCCAATGTCTGCTATCAGTGGTCATCTCCGATCTACCTGGTGCCGACACTGTAGCCATAGTAGTAGTAGTACCCTCGATAGGCCCTGAACTCAGTGGAGCCGAGGAGGCAGCAAATGTTAGTTTTAGAAATTTTGAGAGGTGGCTCCGATGCACCAGCCGGTGCCGTGGAGGGCCTCTTAGAAGATTTAGATTTTTCCTTTTTCGATCCATGTGACTTAGAAGAGGAGGAAGAGCTAGCCAGATCTTCCTCAAAAAAGGGCTTAAGGAGACCTTTTAATATAAGTTTATTCTTTCTCTCCTGCAATACCATGGTACTAAATGAGTGACAAAATAGGCATGTTTCCTGTAAGGGGATGGCCCCAAGACAGTATACGCAGTTACTGTGGCCATCCGTTACAGACATCTTCTGTGAACATTTCACACACTTTTTAAAGCCAGAGGGCTTATGATCCTTGACCTCCTTACACATCACACAGAAGATCGCCAATCAGACACACAGAGAAGAAAGGGAAAGTGTGAGAACTAGGTCCTCTAACTTAAACGGGCCTAGCCCTGGTTAGAGAAAGAAGGGAGAAAACCTAGGTCCTCTAGAAGAGGAAAAGGTTCAGAAAGACAAATCTAACAGTCTCGCACACACACCGGAGAAAAAATACCAATCTCTAATAAGTCAAGGAAAGAGAACGAAGGTCAAAAACCCCATTCTAACTGCAATACAAATATGCGGAGAGCTCCGCAAGCAAAAGCTATTTATTTTGAGCTAAGAACACGCTCAGAAAAAAACTTATCTAAATTTTATGAAATCATGCACACACAGTCTAAACTACGTGCAAAAGCGCCTACAACCACTAATATCAACTATTAGAATATATATATAGATATATATATATATATATATATATATATATAGAGAGAGAGAGAGAGAATATATATATATATATATATATATATATATATATATAGAGAGAGAGAGAGAGAGAGGCCCAGAGAAAAACTAACTGGCACACAGGATACCAATGAGAATGATAAGGCTAACTGTTCTCAGAAAACTTAACACAGGAAGAAACTCAGTAAATGTTAAACTAACTACAAAAACAACACTATTAACAGCTATATAAAGCTATCTAAATATGAAAAACAGCAGAATTTAGCCAAAATAAATCAGCAAAATGTGTTAGCCATGGCCAAGAAGAAGCACATCCAAACTCGTCGACGTGGAAAACGAGATCTGGAGATTGTACTGGTGCACCATAGGATACCTTCATAGACACGAGCCAACTGGAAGACTCTGAGCTTATCAAAAGGATGTGTCGGAGCAGAGAATTGGCTCCAAACCCATGAGTATAAATGAAGGTGAGATAGGACTACAGAACATTTCCTTTTCAGAGTCTGTCTTGCTCCTAAACTGGGCACGAGACATGTTTTGCAAATGCATGGAAGTTCATGTTAAGGTCTAACATATCTACAAGCTGAAATATTCCATCAGCAGCAGAACTGGCAGTAATTCTAACTGGACATGTTCAAAAGGTGCCAGATAATGTAATATTTGTCAAAAGGCAACACAACTGGCAAGTCACTTTAACAGGGTCTGTTCAGTCAGTTGATGCCAGGGCTGTCAGACATCCCTATACAAGTGGGACTGTCCTGAAATCAGCAGCCCAATCCTGAGTCCCACACTGCCTTTTGAATTCCTGGCAAAACAGCCTCCACTTTGTGATCTTTGATTGGCCAGTATACCGGTATATGAGCCAATCAAAAATAGCACAGTGGAGCCTCTTCTGTTCCACTGTGGGATTTATGACTAAATCCCTGTTCTTACAGTTTGATGCGTCATGCCTGGGTCTCAAAAAACACACTGTATATGGATGCATTTACAAGGAATCTGCCTATTACCATCCATATTTATTAGATCCTTCTGAAGTAGATTATAACCGAATACCACCAAAGTGATCCTATCCCACCACTTTAACAATACAGTAAATACACTAAAAAGATGTACGGTTTTCCAAAGCACGGTGCTTTTGTAGTAGCTTTGCTCTGGACACATGCCAAAATGCCAAACCAATGATGCTTTTAGAATGACCAATCAAGCAAACAATACTGCAGCAAGAATCAACTGATAATGTTGCATGCCACTGACATCCCACTGAAGTGGATATCCATCCAGCTGGGAGATGGAAAGGTGTTAAGTTCTGTATGTTGGGCTGGACACTGAACTTTCTGTAAATGAAGCCCCAGCAGTTAAGTGCCACTCCAACAGTGATCCACACTTGTGTTTAATGCGGAACTGCCTGCTGTTCTGCATGAACACGAAAGACCTTTTTTTTTTGGGTCTTTATTTTTTTATGTCCCTACCTGTGCCTTGACAAATCTGGCAAACCTGGTTGAGGCATACACCTTCTCTTGCACACTGAAGACAAAAGTTATGTTTTTCTGAGGTCTTTGGTCCTACCAACATAGTAGCTGATGTGTATATGGACATCCACTACAAGGAAAAGGTCTAGAAAATAGAGAAACTAGTTTGGAGATGCTGGGAATTACTCTAAAACATGAGAGATGGATTACCTCCAATGGCTTTGTTCAGATAGAAAAATCACTATAAGGGAATCTACATATTAATATCCAACATTCAAAAATCCTTCAGGCTGAGGTGACTTTATAATGTGTTGCTCAGAGAAAAGCAACTTAACACTCTCCACATTAGATGACGAAGACTAGTAAAAATTAGTTTCTCTATTGAAAGTGAAATCCCAGGCTTAAGAAGCCAAATACTGGAGTAGCCTTAAGGTGAGGATAGGCTCAAGAGGTGGGTGGGTGGGTAGGGGGAACTGCACAGACAAGGGAGGAAGGAGAAATCTACTTAAACCAAGGGATACTCATACAGCAGAAATGCATCCTGAAACTAGAGGATACTCCAGTTTGCTTGTCCAACAGGGGGATTCAGATATAGCCTGATAATTTAGGAACTGATGATTTTTCAGATTCACTACCAGTATTAGATTGCAACATTTACCATCTAAGTAAGATCCTCCTTGTGGAGGATTTTCTGTCCGAACAAGTGTCAGTTTAAAAAATGGGGGAGATTGTTTGCAGTCACATTAACAGGGGGTGGTGTGATGTACATTAGGCATCACTGTATGCCCCCCAACACACACACACACACACACACACACACACACACACACACACACACACACACACACACATTCCAGTCGCAGTAACAACATCATCGTCAGCTTTACAACAGTCAACGGGGAACTGCCTGATGGTCAGTGGTGAAGGCAGGCTCAAAAAATTTACTAAAGAGGGGCATGATGTAAGTGGTGGAAGGCTCAAAAATGTATTTAAAAAATGTACATGACATCTGAAAAAACAAAGCACTTATGACTTGGCTGCAAGTTCTGAAAGCATGAATACTTAAAGAACATTTATGCAGTCTCCCTATATCAGCTTTGAAGGTGGTAAATTGATAGAAACTTCCCCTTGAAAGACCCATTCTCAACCCTCTCAAAGAAGTATAATGTCCAAAGACTGGGATAGTACATACCAGTATAGGAGGCATCCCCAGTTCAACTAAGTGAACACACATGTAAAGACAAAAAAAAAGCACTATACAACAAACCTATAGACAATAATATCTAATGTAGAGGGCCCTCCTGAACATCAGTTGATATCTGAAGTGCTCACATACCTATTACATCTTGGGCCCTTAGTCATGGGTATTAATTGGGAATAATCTAAAGAAGTCAACACTTCACAGGAAGACAGAATTCAGAGCAGACAGGGCAAGGTCTCAGAAACATCCTAGCGAGAGTGATAAGACTGTAAACTACTACAGCACAAATGACCACACACATTTTTGAAAAGGCAATGGGAGCACCTAATTGTGGAGAGCGAAGAGATATTTAAACCACAATGTTCTAAGGCAAAACAAAATAATGCAACTAGCATTCCATTTACTCTGAATGTCTTTACTTAAACCATCTTTTACCTGGACAAAGAGAAGAAAATTGATAGCTGAACTTGGAATTATTATCACAAGATTAAGGACCAC
Source organism: Protopterus annectens (assembly GCF_019279795.1). Lineage (NCBI taxonomy): Eukaryota > Metazoa > Chordata > Ceratodontiformes > Protopteridae > Protopterus > Protopterus annectens. The sequence goes on from NC_056739.1 coordinate 1,053,411,225, forward strand.
AGCCTGGAAGACAGCAATCCTAATACCAAGCACACAGATATCCAAAACGTGCCGTGGTGCACAAGAATAAAACACCGAACGTCAAAACTTCCTATTACTCCAGAACCAGGAATGTACACCAATATGAGTCTGACAGGGGGCAAGTCCGAGAGTTAAGAACACTGCTGGCAGTGCTCTTTCTGATTTCAGTGTACTCATCTCAGGATTGCTGTCTTCAAGGTTGTCACCTTGTTCTTTTGATAAGCCCTGAAACTTTGATGCATTTCCTCAGATAAAACATGATCTGTGCACATCAAGAATATGAAGGGCTTTCTCTTTTCCTTGAATAAAAAATAGTTTAAGAACAACTATGAAAAAACATTTGGAAGAAGATGTTGGTTAGGTATTTGAAACACACAATCCTTATGAAAAGCAAAGTATGGTTTCCTACAAATAAAGGTCTGAAAACTTAAGATCCCCCAAGCAGAGGTAAAAGAAACCATGTTTTCCATGAGATGAACCTCAGGTATACCAAATCAGAAGACAAAGTAGAAAGCCAAGGTGAACAAGGTTATTCAGAGGTCAAAGGTGCCAAATCCATTTGAGCAACTGTTTGACAAGCCTGTACTGGGCCACAATTGTACTTTCCATGAGATCTTGCATGCATCATGACCATGGAATAATGCAAAACCGACCTCAGAATAGGGTGACAACCACCTGCAAATTCATCACTTAGGCACATCATCCGCCAGACGGAAAACAAAATCTTCCTTACAGTAGAATAAGCATTTCTAGGTAGGATTTTTGGTGGCTGCAATCATGGAAGACATCAGCTAGCAGGTCCAAACAGGATAAGGGGATCTGCTGAAGCATCAAAGGCTTAAAAAGTTGGAACCAGTTGTCATCCCAACTGAAGGAAACTCTCCTGGCTCATACTGTGATTGGCTTCTGTACTGGTAGGACCCAAAAGCCATCAGAGTGAAGCGCAGAAATGAGTACAAGAATCTTACCAACCACTGAACACTGTCAACTGCAACAATCCTGCAGAACCAAGTAGAAGACAGAGGACTAGATTCTTCTCTGTGGTCAAAAGGGCTGATTATCTAGTATGCAGATCTCTCCTCTCAACTATCCCTATTTTGCAGGAACATGACTATTTTCAGGCCTAATTTACCCCTGTACATAATGTAACTATTTTTGGAGGCATGTCCCTATATTTTCAGTCTTGATATACCCCTTTCACATAACTTTATGTACCCCCCTCATCACAAATGATTTTTAAAGGCATCCAGTACATACGAAACCACACTATATGACCAACATACTACCAAGCACCAATAACTTCAAGAAAGAGGACACTTCTTGCATCAACCTTCTCAAGCAACAAAAATGACAGTATGTGGTACAAATTTGCAATACAACTCACTAAAAATTAAAAAGAAGAATATTAAAAAGAATGCCCTACTCCCCACAAGCCTGATTAAACACTGGTGCTCACATCCTGTAGAAGGCTGGAACTGTTACTGAGGGAGCATGCCAGCATGTTCCACTCCTCCTGAGAGGGTAATGCCCCTACCATTAGATTCCTACCAGAACCATAGCACTTTCCTTCAGAGTGGGACAAGTGAATGCCACCCTGCCTATTTTCAGGGGCTGGTTCTCTGACTATAGCAGGAGACACTGGTTTCAGCTTCTGTTTCAGACCTTTCAGGGTGATAAATATTTTTAGCTTGAGTAGTTTTGCACACACTCCTCTCTCTCAACTCACATGCCTTGCACTTGAAAGTTTTAGCAAGCTCATAAATGCAGCATCTCTTGGATTTTGCAGCTGAACAATTAACCACATAATGAAGGTGACTGGAAGAATCTGCCCCTCCAGAGTCTAGTAACACTGGTCTGAAACCAAGAGAATGTTCAGATGAGCATATCATCCCTGAATTCAATGACAGCTTACGATCAACTGAAGCACCGTTATGTTTAAGTGTGTGAAAGGGATACTGACTTCCATGAGGCCAAAGAAATATAAAAGCGTTCAAAGCCCTGATCTAAGTCTCTGTGTTTTCATCTAGGTTGCCAATGCCATGACTTATTAAGTTCCTCTCTGGGGCATGGAATAGCAAATAATGTAGACTATCTAGCTTGGATAATTTTCCTGACATTGGCTTACAGAAGACTTCTCCCAACTTACGTTTATTTCTACAGCCTGAAATAATAACAGAGACCAAGAAAGGGCCACTACCAGAGAGTTCCTTGACGGCACTGCCAGCAATCATAAGTTAACACCAGAAAACCTTTCCATTGCAAAGCTTTTCCCACATGGCCAGAATGCTGGTGAGCACTCAGCATGCAAATGATAGCCCAGACAGCAATATCCTGCACTTTAAGTGATGCTGACCCAGAGGAATCCAAAGCCTTTCATATAATGCACCTACAAATTATGTGGCTGGGGCTGATCCTTATGTTCAGTGACATCAAGTAGACCTCCAGCAAAAAAAGAGGGGCATAATGACTTGAGGAATTGCTATATGCAATTTCAGTTACAAGGCAAGTTCACTGAAGTTGCTGAGATCCAGATACCTCCTAAACCCCACATACAAACCCTTAAGTGGAACAGGATTCTTCTCTTTCTAAAAGGACAACTAGACTCTAAGGACCCTTTGAAGTGTTAAGAGACTTGACTTGCTTAAGGAGCTCTGTGGAGATGGAATAGTCCTCATAGCAGATCCCTAGAGCACCACAACATGACTGTTTCAGATAATTATCTGAAATCTAACAGTTCCAGGTGGCAGCACTCTAAGCTAAAGGGCACACAGTTTGCCTCAGATATACAGTCCAGTGGGCAGTCAGGGCTACTGCAACATGCCTGGCAGAGTATGCCTTGAAAGAGCCATGGCAGAAGGTGCTGGAGGTGCAGTATCACCTGATGTTTGACCACCACATATCTGCAAGTGGACTTCTTCTTAGGCCACTATGCCAGTCTATACAACCAGGATGAAGGTGAAAGTGAAACCCGTCCTGCACCATGAGTAACATTTTTTGTAAGCCTTCAGTGATCTACCATAAGGCCTGTACAAAGAGGTCCCTCCCACCAGAAAAGGAAGTACAGAATAGCCAGTTATTACTCTGACTATAGAATACCCAATTCTCTGACATGTGCAAGCTCCACCTCAGTTCCTCGGTTAATTTTGTTCCTTGTATGAGCACCTAAATCTGCTTTTTTTTGGCATTTCTTTGTTACTAGTGGCTACTGATAATCAGCCCTCTTCATGAGCAGCTGGCCCATTTGTTCTCCTTCAGCAGACAAGATTTGGTCAGCAGGACCAATCATTCTGATGGCCATCAGGATGATGTGGGATCTCTCAGTTTCCTTATCCCTACTACACACGTTCTACGGGGAGTATGGGTAGAGCATACAACAGAATGATGACAAAGGACATACCCTCAATTTCTATAATGGGCATTCCTTTCAGGCATTTCTACCCCACCCCCTGAAACATGAGTAGTCTGCTGCCTAGTGTTTACCAGAAAATTAGCAATGCCCAGTGTGCCACCAAGTACACACAACCCCTCCCTCCCCCTAGGTGAGGCAAGCAGGCCACGACCCTTCATTACCCACCTTCCCCTCCACCCTGCCTGCCTGGTTCTTCTGGTGGTGGAGTGGCTAATCATACCCAGAATTCCACACCAGAGTCACCGGGCCAGGTTACAATTCTGCTTATATTTTTAGCACTGTTCAGTAACATCTGACATGCCTCTTAACGTTTTCTCCATCAGTAACATCCATACGATCTGGGCAGGTTAACTGGTGACTCAAACTGTCCATAGGTGGGTGACTGGCTGTGTGCACATGCGTATGTATGATTGGTGTGGAATAAATGCCTAACAAGCTACTTCTATTCCCTATCAGCTTAAACTCTATAGAGGGTGATTGCTGTAAACAGGGACTAGACAGACTGAGCAATCTAAAGTGTGCAGCCTTCCTACGGTTATTACTGCGTGTGTGTTTACTATACCATTTATGAAGCTGTTACAGAAATTATATTTATGCCATGTTCAAAAACTACATCATGTACAATTACACTCCATCTTCCATATGTATAATCACACAGACAAATGAGCTGTTACTTACTGAAGGAAAAATAAAGCCAGAAACATTGACAAACTATTGTTCAGAAGTACGTGCTAGCAGAAAGCCATCACATCCAGCTAATTCAAGCACTGCAGCAGTGTGGAAAACCTACTGTTACTGCAAATGACATGAACAAACAGGATTAAAGCTCTTATGTCAGTGTGCTTGACAGTTTAAGGGCATAGTTTCTAATTAAGACAACGTCCTTAACATTTGTAACAGATTCCAGTGGACAAAAATGTACTACTTCTCCTCTAATTCCAGTAAGCTCTTTACTGTTTCTGACAGCTGAGCTGGGCTGAAAAGCTATGTGCCGTTTGCTATCCTGCAGCTATAAATTTAGACAAACCACAATCTGATTGCCTGTAAGAAGCAATTCTAAATGTATCACAACTTCCTCAAAGATGGTATGAAACATACAGATACATTTTACCAACGGTGACTTTTATTATATATTCAGAAATGTTACTTCATCACCATAAGCAACTTAAGGAACTCTTATTTTATTCCCTACTCTTACTCATGGTCATGAAGATGTGGAAGCTATGCCTGCAAGCAATAGAAGAAAGTCACAGAACTAGACCTGGATGAGATGCAAGCCCACCGCAGGTCTCAGACACAAGTGACACTCTGGAGCAGACTGGCTGACACTTGTGCTTCTGATTGATGTCGGACACTAGGAGTCACTTCTGACTCCAGTTGCCTGAGATGAGCCTGAAGTGTTCCAGTGCAGCATTACATTCACATAAAAAGGGATTTTTATTTATATGAACTATTAATTTCCTGTCCAATGCCCAACATGCAGTGAAGTAAGGACTTTAAGGCTGATATCTGTTGGTGTGAGCCCTCATGAAATACATACCCTGGTACCAACACAAGGTTTGCCATCTTCTCTTATGACCCCCTTCCACTAGGTGAACTGGTAAAATGCTGCTGCCTCTCTTATCCCCCTCCCAATCAGCTATACAGGTGCAGGGCTCTCTAGTTGTACCCACATTGCCTGAGTCAATGTCAGTGCTCCCTCTCTCTCGCTCTGACACACAGCTGAACAGATGATCACCAATTCAAAAGCATGTCTGGGCTGAGAGTGGAAACATTAGCATACACTGAAATTCATCCATTTGGATGAAGGGAAGTGAGATAGACACCACAAAGACAGCACCCTATCTACTAAGCAGATAAGAAAACTGACATGTTGTAGCAGCAATGCTGAATATGGCATTGTTGTACTGCCCTAAAATGTTCTATTAATTTTGAAGCTGATTTATCAATTGTTGAGAATAAAGTAGGTGATGCCAGCCAAAAAATGAAAAACTGCAGCCATTTTTTATTCATAACCTGGGAGGGTAAAAAGAGACAAGACAAACAGGACACCCACAGAAAAGCAGGGATGTTAAATTAATAAACTCTCAAACTCCACACATTTATCTCATGGGAGTACTCTGGATAGAACAAACCCTGATGTCATCTAACAGCACAAGCACCAAAAGCCACTTTATGAAAACCAGAAACTACAGTAAGACAATCTAAATCTAAGAAATACAAACTGAAATAAGAAAGGCACAAGGCAGAATGACGTCGCAAACAGCAGTGCAGGACACCTACTACTTTGTTGGCTTAAGAGTTCAGGAATATAATCCAATACTATTATAATGTCTGTCTGCAGCTATGCTCTACACTGTACAATTGTGCATTAACTATTTGAATGACACTGTAAATAACTAGTAATAGTTCTAGCAAAGAATATTACTGCTATTTACTGTTTAAATTCTTGTCTATTCCCACACAGACAGTTGTAATACTTCATATTTCAGTATTTACTGTATTTTTATCCTTGCAGATGATAAAGCATTGCTATTAAATTGATCCTCCCTTCACCCTGATGGGTAAAGCCAATTGCATAAGTCATCTGCACAGGCACTGGGATTTTGTCATGAATGGCTCTAACCTCTACCTGTGATGGCTGATGTGGGCATCTGTGTAATATCAAAGGTCTCCTATGCATTTCTCAAGGCGTGTTCCTAGTACATGCTTTACAAGTCTGAGGGCTTCTCAACAGTAGGACATTTCTAATGAACAGCTAATAGAGGAAGAAGTTGTGCCATTACTATGGACATCTTAAATAGAGATCTCCTAGCACAGAGCCAAAGCCAGGTACTCAACACTTTAGCAGACAGTCCCCTCATTCCTATACTTTTAAAGCCACGTATCTGTACCACTCATGCTACAGAAGGAACAACTGAAGTAGGAGCTTCAACAAGTGGCATATGAGTACCCAAAAGGCTGAATAAAGAATTGGGGTCTGACAGGCCAGTGAAAACTCCAGAATGGACTCTGAAACTAGACTTTTATGTACCTGCTCAGTCATCTTGCACCATGAGTCAAATTCTTGACTTCCAGAGAAGAGTCAGAAAAACAAAAGGCTTGTAAATAACCACCAACCACTTGGGAGAAGGTGAACAGGAGCTTCACTATCAGGAAGACTTCAACCTTACCTGTAATATAAATAGGACCTTCTGGAGAGATAGGTGTGTATATCCCAGAGACTACCCAGTCTATGAAACAGGCTCCCCATCCATGTGAAGCAGAGTTCCTCCCTAACTCAATTCAAGTGCAACTTGGACAACTGGATGGGAAACCAGAAATTCATCCCTGGTTTGGCACCTATGTCTCTAATACAAACAGGTAACCTGCAAATGGTTCATCTCCCAGGCCCATTACACTTATCAGGGGTGTCAGAACTTGTCAGATACTTGGGATGCATGACTAGGCTTAAAAAGGCTATTGTGGTCTTTAGCCTAGTAAACACCTATGAACCTATAAAGTGCCAGCTCCTCACACAGTGCAAAACTGCCAGCTAGCCAAGGGGGATGAAACAAGGAAGCAAACAAAATCTAGGTTTCTCTCTAAAAATAAAAATAAAAGAACGTATTGGATTCCCAAAAAGACGTTTAATACAAGAACACATTAAACAGTGAGTGCTTTCATCACCAACTGTGACTTCTTCGGACTGAATCTCAGTCCGAAGAAGTCACAGTTGGTGATGAAAGCGCTCACTGTTTAATGTGTTCTTGTATTAAACGTCTTTTTGGGAATCCAATACATTCTTCTATTTTTATTTTGCTTATTTGGAACGTATTAGTATATATTTTTTGTATATTTTTCTCTCTAAAAACATTGTACTGACAAGGCACTTTCCTGCTCTACCTCCTGTGTGCCTGGAAATGTGATCTCTCTCTTGCTACAGGACAGTTAATCATGTAAGGAAATGAAAGCCAATGCCCAGAGAAAGAGGTAGAGGAGGGAGCCTAAGTCTAAACACATATCTGGGTCTATGGGTGTCCTGCCTTCAGACATGATCTCTGAGCAATCACTGCAAAAGCCTCCCCAACATCAAGGATAATCGCTGGGGGCAGATTATGGCCATTAAGAGCCAACACTTTGTCCTCAAATTCAAATCCTTGAATAAGACCTCTGGGCTGTTCTTTTGCTAGGGCCCTTCCATCATATCTATACAAAGATGGAATATATGTCTTCCATGTATGCAGGCAATTACTGACCCATAAGCCTGACCAGCCTAACATGCAAAGTCGTGGAAAGACTTAACATGGAATTAATCAATCAGGACATAGTGATACTGGACCTGCCTCAGTTTGGCTTCATCAAGGGAAAGTCATGCTTACTCAACTGGTGAATCTTTTGAAAAGCTTACCACAGCAACAGATGAAAGCATAATGGTACACACCGCATACCCTCAACCTGGACAAAACTTTTGACACAATTCCCCACCCAGGTATAGTAGAAAAGCTGAATAAACTCCTATACCACCTGCTGGATTGCCAACTGGCTCACATATAGGATGCAGATAATCAATACAGGGGAGGTTATCTCCACAAGCAGACCAGTCACCAGTGGAGTCCCCGAGGTTTCTGTGCTGGGACCTCTCCTGTTTGGCACCTACTTTTCTAAAGTAAAAGTCAATACAAAAGGGCTCTGGCTGACTAAGTTTGCAGATGACTGCATGCTAGGAGCAGTCAATAAACTCCCAAATGACTTAGCCATCCTGCAGGAAGGTTTGCTTCAAATAAATAACTTGTGCCAAAATTATGGACTGAAACAATGCCAAAAAATGCATTGGTAAATGCCAAAAAATGCATTGGAAATCCTCTGGGAAGTGGGAACTACCACACTGACAATATGCCCCAAAGTCCTATTGCACAGCTTATAAATTAAGGGGTTATGTCTAGATCTAGGGATGTCATTGTCCCCCTTTACTCGGTCCTCATTAAGCCAGTCACTGAATATAATGCCCCATTTGGTATGTAACTGTACGTACACATGCAATACCTTAGTAAAAGTATACAAGGCTTAAACAATATGTCCTACATGGACTAACTCAAAGCCCTGTCACTATACTCTATCCTACAGAGTGCTAAGAGGTGACCTGTGTCTGGCATACAAGGCATCCCCCGACCCGTTACTGATGGATTTACTGCACATCAGCAAGTCAAATGGCATCAGAAATACTCAGTCTAAGTATCTAAATTTCTTCTGCATCATCAACAGAATGTCTGAGGGACAGGTATATCTCACAGAGGATACCGCTGTTGTGGAACAGACTTCCCATCCACATAAAACAAAGTTAGATCCATCCTTTCTCCTTGTGTGTTACCTCACTCCTACATAGTCTACTATGCCCTACATCTCTCTAAACATTCTCTGTTCTATACCATCTCCTTAAGCTTCTTTTCACTTTACAATGCTTCCGGACTTTTTAAACCCCCTCGCTATTCTCTTTCATCTGCTATTTTCCACACTTGAACCAACATTATATTTTCATACATTTTTCCAAGTCCTACTGTCAGATGACTGTCCTCATGTCCTGACAAGATGATTCGAGTAAGGTATTTTAGATACAGGAGCATACCTTATACTTTATACAATAGATTCAAACTACATCAGAATATTACAGTACTTTTATATAATTTTTTTTATTCATCTTATTGATTCCTATACCATGAATATGTGTTAAAATACCTATAATTGTCTACATGTGTGGTTTCAACTGTAATGCATTATATGTTGTATTATTCGTGTATATTTTTGCATGTGTAACCACAACGTTTTTTTATACTACTGTATGTGAAGCTTTTCTCCTCAGGCCTCTGCTAAAAACAGGTTCTGCAGACCCAGCTGGACTATGCCAATAAACAAATGTCAAATAAATAAACAGGTTCAACCCTGTGCATATTCAACTGCAACTTAGATCTACGGATGGGAAAGAAAATTTACCTTAGGACTGCCCCCCCCCCCCCCATGTCGTTAATGGTTGTTCATGGGCATAATGGACACAGGCAGCTCCTAAATGCTCTATTCCATGCATGGATCCCCTCAAATTACCTATGGTATACTACCCCAATTATTCTCATTGGGGTAATGTATAATTATCGACCATGGGATGGGTAAGGCCCAATCTATACCCAAATGGGATATGTTATTTCCAGCACAAAAAGGGAAATTTGCTAGGCTTAAAATGGCCTGCAAGGGCAGCTAGCCTAGTACTTACCCATGTAAAAAGTTTTGAATGTGCATCTTTAAGTTTCTAAAAACTCTTAATGCTAGCAGCCCTATGATAAGCTACATATGAAGCAGGCCTGTAGTAAACTCATCTTATGTCTGGTGCCATTCAAAGATCTGGCTCCTGTTCAGCTCAAAGCTGTAGAGCAAAAATGTCCATTTTAGTCCATGGACAAGGAAGGGCATTCCTGTTCTTTCCCACCTGCACATCTTTCTTCAGTTCTATGTTACAGATCAAAAAAAAAAATCTAAAGGTCCATTCTTTCCCTCCTGCACTCCTAAGCTACTTCTAAAAAAAAAACAAAAACACTACACTTTCTTGCTTTTGTACACCAACAAACCATTTGCTAAATTTTTAGCAAGCAGCATGCTACAACGTATCACAAAGAAAGCGCTGAAGAGCATTAATGTAATGAATGCAGGTGCTGTACTACGACTTGATCGACATCTCATGTTTGTGACCTCAACACCCTGCACCTGAGGCAGCTGCTCCCTTTGCCCCACCCTAGCTACCCTTCTGAAAAGAAGCACCAGGCTTCTCCACTTTGTGTAGATAACAAGAATTCCCCAACACCCACAATGTGGGGAACTATGTCCACACACACACACACACACACACACACACACACACACACACACACACACACACACACACTTACACTTCCCAGTATGAAACATATTTGACAACTCTGAGGTCACCATGCCATTCAGAAAAGGAAATATTCCTTTTCCTTTCATGTTAGAATGGAGCACTCTGACCTGTGCATCTGTAAATTGACCATTTTAAAAATTCCTGACACATTCAGATTCAAATATTTCTGCTTTCAAAGGGTAACTGGATCCTTTTATGAACTATTAAAGGAATACAGTTTAGTCATGCCATCTCTAGGTACGAGTTCTCATTAAAGAACACTTATCTCCACAAATGAAACCGCCCTTACAACACTAGGTCCTGAGACCTAAACCTACTCCAAGAAAAGACAAGGTGAAGGGAGGGGAAGACAGAAATTTGTCATGCAGCATCTGCCCTATGGAACAAGATTCACTTCAACTTGAGCAATATGACAAAGTGTACTCTTTTAAAAAGAAACCAAAAAACTGGATGGGTATTCATAAACTTGCCCAATGTTATGCCACATATATAGAGTGTGTCTGTGTGTGTGTGGGTGTGTGTGTGTGGGTGTGTGTGTGTGTGTGTGTGTGTGTGTGGGGGGGGGGGGCATGTACAAAGCATGAATCCAGACTGGGAGTGCTGTCTAAGCATCAGAACTTTACAGAGGTGCGCATTCGCAATCAGGTTGGCATAGCAAGTTTCTACAAGGCACTAGAAAATCAGGAAGAGTTTTGTTTTTCTTTCGGCTTTTCCTGGTTAGGGGTTGCCACAGTGGAACTCCGGTCCGCTAATGATTGCTAGTCGATTTTTATGGTGCCGAGGTGCCAGCCCGACGCCCAACCTTCAACGAAGGCACACCCATTCACGCATGCCTTTTGAACGCCACTTGACAGTGGGGAGGACATGCAGACTCCACACAGAAGGCGCTCCAGCGGAGAATCGAACGGGAGAACCTCTTGCTGTGAGGCGACAACGCTACCGCTGCACCACTGAGAAAATCAGGAAGAGTACTATAACAAATCCTTGGTGTGTCTGTAAGGATGAAATCCAAGAACTTTCACTCTCACCTCCTCCTGCTAACATCCTTGGATGGCAGGAAGAGGAGAACAAATGGGCCTATATTAGGGAAGGACCACCTGATTGTCAGTGGATGGGGAGCAGGATCTAGAGATTATTTCAAACAGCAACTATTACCAATCCATAAAAGAATGCAAGTACAGCAAAACTGTCCATGACTATAAAGTGATGAATAATGACATAAGATAACTGCATAGAACAGGTTTTAAATTAGTGCAGCACTGTCTACTTCAGTGTTACATGCGTTTTGACAATACTGGTTCGTTTTAATCTATGCTCATCTTGGATGGGGCAGGAGAGGCAATATCAACTTGGAATAATGCAAGGGTATCTGAAGCAATGTTCTAGTCCCATGCTGCAGAGTTTTTGATCAATATGACCACAAATGAAAGACACGCACACACAATAATACTGTGTTTCAAAAGACACAGGATTGAATGAACAAGTTTAGTAAAAAAAAATAAATAAAAGGGGGGAGGGGCATGGCTGAAGTTGATCTGTCTGTGGCTAACTGTTTAACACTACTAAGCATCCAGCACAGCAGTTTATATATTCAAGTACTACAGCCCAAAGTAGTGGTATTTCTTTTTATATAATCTCTTCTGAAAACTGAGTTAAGGAGGTTTAATTAGTTAACACTGTTCAGGGCACTTCCCATAAACTGAGTACTCCTGGTACAGAAAATATCACATCTTATATTCATCTGCTCAGCCCAGTCCCTACCCAAACTGCAAAAAGTCACACAGGAAGCCTTTTCCTCTGTTGAAACTTGGTTATCCAATGCCCAATTAATACTCAACCCAAACAAAACTAAACTACTCATCTTCCAACCCACCAAACATACTCAAAACAACTCTCACTTTAACATCACAGCAAAAGACAACACCACTATATACCCAACTGAACACACCAAATTGCTAGGAGTGGAAATAGACAATAAACTAAAATTTGACATTCACATATCCATGACCATAAAAAAGTCCACAAAAAACTAGGAACGTTATACAGAAATCAGCAACTTCTCACCAAAGCAGCAAAGATTTCAATAGCAAATTCCCACCTTATCTCCACCCTACTTTATGCCTCTCCAATATATACCAACCTAAGGCAATGCGATCTAAACAAGGTAGAGACCTGCTTCAACAAAATCACCAAATTCGCCACAGGGGCATCCTACCGTAGTCACCACTGCCTTTCACTTGCTGAACTGGCCTGGCTTGAACTCCCTCACCTTCTTCAATGGTATCAACTCTCACTCGCCCACAAACTAGTAAGCCATCCCCTAAATGTCCCATCCCTCCAGAATCTACTCCAACCCTATCGCACCACCAGACCACTAATATCCAGCAACAAAAATCACTTGCAGATCACTAAAGCCAATAACTCTGCTGGTGAAGCACTATTCTCTTGCACCATAGCCAAATTATGGAACTCTCTCCCACCCACAATTACCTCCGCACCATCATGCACCCACTTCAAAACTTTACTAAAAGCACACCTAAAAACATGCTGGCTATGCCCTTGCAACTCCCACTCTAAAATCACCCACCCCATCCAACCACTACCTTTCTTTCCACTCCACTAACTACCTTGATTATAGCAAGCGCATATGCTCATAAGCCTAGTACTTATTATTCAACAGGAACTTCTTATTGTAACATTTGTTAATGTCTGTTATGTACTTCACAGATAAAGATTATATAGTTGTCTACTGATGTACTATGTTCTTCATCTGTAAATATGTTGTAAGTAACTGCTATGTTATATTGTTAATCGCTATGTAATCCTATGTAACTACTGTCTGTTTATTTTAACTGTGGAGCTTTTCTCCCCGGGCCACCGCTGAAAATGGATGTACGTCCAGTCGGACACTCCCGGTCAACAAATGTAAATAAATAAATAAATATTTGTTAGCAGGCTGAGTGAACTGGTCTTTGGACATCTCAAATGCCACAAGGCAAAGACAAAGCATCAACATAAAATTACGAGAGACAAACTAATTAGATGAACCTTCCTACTATCTGACAAAGCTTAACATTTTCAACAAAACAAACATAATTCAATTTGACATGCAACATTTTACTGTAAACAATGAATTCTAAGAAATTTGAAGAGAGAGAACATAGCAAACGTGTGGTCACATCTGGAGACAAAAGGACAGACTTTTTTTTTTTTTGAGCAGAGAAACATCATTAAATCTACTCATGCAAGGTGTACAAGTGCCAGGCTGACAAACTGTGGGGGAGATGTACAGGATGGCTTCACATGCAGACATGTGCTCAAATCTGTAAGAAATCATTCTAGAAAAGTTACACGACTATGATGCAAATGAAGATATTACCCTCTGTCAGACCCCAGTACAGTGCCAGGCAAAATGCGTTCAAGTGTCACTTTTTGGCATCAGAGCTGGGATTTCATATGCTGGTTCAGTCAGTGTAAAACCTATACAGTTTACAAAACAAATACACAAAAACAAAGAATGGATTTCTAAACAATTACCTTCTTAATATTAAAATAATTGCCTTTTCGGTAAAGACTAAAAATATTTATAATATATACAAACAAGTAATGTCAGCCGGTGTTGTACACTGTTTTTTTTGCTTCTTTTTTCTAGCTACCACTATGACCAAGATTCCCCCTCTTTCCACTGCTCCACAAATCCATTTGTTTCCCCAGGAAGAGAGCACCTTAATGCCCATTCATTCTGAGGAGCAAAAGCTAAGCAGCAGATAAAAGCTGTCTCCTACTGAAGGTCTAGGAAGGTTATGTAGCTTAAATGCCCTGAACCCTTTTGCATATGCCCATAATTACCTCAATGCTTGGTTGTGTAATGCATTTCACATCAGTGATGGAGTGTAATTTGCTTCCTTGGGTGACATAATCCATCAGAACTGCCCCCATGAAGCCAGCACTGTAGTCTCTATCAGGAATTCTACAAAAGTAACAACTGCTTGGACCCATTTCCCACCTCCTCTAATCCCCATAGGTGACCCAGGAAAACTGTTACCCCCCACCCTCATTTAGTTCTAGTGGGTCACACAGCTGCTCCTTGAACTCTGGTCACACGGATTCACAGATTTTACCCACCAATGTCAGCTGAGCTGGCTGGAGTTGCAACTTCTGCATCAAGAAAATCAGACTATAATGAATGTCTTAATACAGGAAGAGATTAAGCTGTTTTAGCACTGAACAGTACAGCAGGAACATCTGTATTTATCTGAGAATTTTTTAAGCTATGTCCTGAGTAAAAGGTTGGTTGTTTTTCTGATTACTTGTGGGATGCTACTCCAGCCTGCTGGGGCTTTTACCGCAATTTTTCACCTGCTGCTGAGGTGCAATGAGGTCTGAATAGCTGAAATCATCTTAGTTACAGGGTAATTTGGGTTTCTTTACTGAAGACAAGACAATTCAAGTATTTTAAAACAAATCAGTTCTGTATAGGGTGTATTCTAACATAAATGCACAAAACGTGCTCCTTGTATGTTATATATAACATAAGAGCATTCCTAGTGTGTATGGGTGGGATTTCTTTGTTTTAGACAAGACAATTGTATTAAAATGAATCATCACATTCATAATTCTCAGTTGGAAAGATTCCAGTCACACAAGCTTTTTCAACAGCCCGCTGGTATACATAACCATACTTCCATCACCTCAAGCAGCTGCTCTTAAAATTTCAAGTTTCTGTGCTCACACGCACACGCTTTTTCTCCCAACACAATATATTTGTGGAGCATTATGGATACTCACACTCCTCCAGGATCCCCAGCTTGATCTATGCTCAAACAGAAGGTTGCACCTCATAGAAAACACATCAGTTAACAGGACTAGAAAATTATAAACATGTTTCCTTACAAGACGTCTACACCAAACAGCTAAATTATCCTATGCAACGTGCACAGGAAAGGAACAACGCAACCCAAGTATGTAGTGACTTCTCAAGATCAAATGATATATAGTGAGCTTGCACATCTGACGCAACTTACACTTGAGAAAGGCCCTTTACTGTGGGCAAAATATCTGGGTAGAGCCAAGTAATATTCCAGCATAAAAATCAAGGGAAAGGATCCCAATGTTCTGAAGGACAGCCTTCCTAAAGTGGTCCAAACAGGAGTATTTGATACAGGTATGCACCGAACACCAGGCAGCTTTAGCACAATTATCTGATATGGACATATTAGTAAAATGTACACTAGAGGCCATCAACCCACTGGAATGTCTTCCCACTGTACTGGGCAAGGGGATACTAGACCTTTACTAATTTAAAAAAAATATATATATATATATATATATATATATATATATATATATATATATATATATCTACATACACAGTAAGAAAACCCATTTGGATTTTGGTCTGGCAATTGCAAAACCTTCCTGGGTCCAGTGGCAATATAATGAACAACTAGACTGCCGTACTGCACTTATGGATCCAGAGGCAGAAACATAGCTGACAGTAAACATCTACTGCAAAGAGCACATGTTCGCTAGTTTTCAATACCTAAAAAAAATAAATAAATAACTAGACTGGTTAAATACTCGTTTTACTAGAAACTGAAGAATCTTTCCAAAAGACAGTCTTTATGGAATGTGACATATGGCTGTTTGAAAAAACTAATGAAGCTCTGAGACCCACTAGGTAGAAATGAAAGCCACTTTGATGACAATTCTTCCAAGTTAAAATCCTCAGACTTTCATAACCAGTAACTTACGAATTTAAGACAGTAATGAACTCAACATAGGACAGGGATGATGGACACTGAAATTTAAGAGACACCTCTCAACTTTATTTTGATGGCCCCAAATTACAGCAGAACCAATACAGGTTTCCACTGCTCCAGTGATATGCCTGGCATCATAGATTGGAGAGGGGGCAAAACTACAGGTTGTGGGTCAGGACATGCCAGTCCAAGAAATGTCAATAAATACCTTATAAGGAGCTAGGAGGATGAAGACTATGTAGCCACTGGTACTAAATCATCCACTGCAGAACCTGCATATTTATTTAAGGTAATTTATTTACTTTTGTTGACAGGATTAGTAACACCAGGTTTGCAGCCTGTTCAGACAGAAAACAATGTGGGGATCATATACAGATGAAGAAATTTGGTCAAGATACCAAGGAAACTCCACTGACATTTTTCCAACAACAAATATGAGATTGTTAGCATTCACCTAAACTATTACCGGTTCATGCATATGGGCTTGTCTCACTGAAAGCCAGCAACTCAGAGGAGCTGCACATACCTTGAGGTTGCATGCATTGTCAATATTAAAGAATTAATTCAAGTTACCTGGTGTGGCAAGAGAACCCACAGCTTTCTGTTCTTCCAGGCATCCAAAGCAAGCATGCAACCTGCTGAGCTACTGACAGTGGCATACGGAATCAGCTAAGGGTACTGCAAACATTCACTGTCAATAATCCCACAACGCAAGTCTCAACTAGTCTGCATAACAGAAAAAAATCAGATTCTCAAGCATGTAAACCTCTTTACAGAATGGGAAAGAAAACTCATAACCATGTCAATAATCACCCTCAATAAGAGTGAATGAGCTACATAAGAGTGATTTTAACAAGCAAAGGTGATTACATACTGCCAGGATAGGGACCACGAGCAAAGCTATAAACAAGGGGAGCGGCTGCCTCTAGCATAAACTCTTAAGGGGAGCCATCTGCACTGCAGAAGAGGTGTTGATCAATCCTGGCAACTAGTACTGAATCATTTAAGCACCAGAACAAAACCCCCTCCAGTGGAGTCCAGCACTCTCAAGAAATTCATGTTTATATGTACCTGTCTGCATGAGTCCCAAAGAAAAGCAGTCATGGTAAAGGGCACCACCATATATCGTGTGTGTGTGTGTGTGTGTGTGTGTGTGTGTAGGCTTTTATGCCACCTGTAATACATAAATCCATTAATATACCTACATGCAAAGCATGTCCACACATACATTATATATATTACACACACACAAAATAAGACACTCCTCTCACACTTGTGACATTCATTAATGAACACTTTCAAGTGCTTTTCCACTTGTGTATCTGCTAGGCCTTCCTAAATTAACCATTGAAAGCTACAATTGCTTAACAAGGTATTTAATGTGCTGTATAATTTCTGCCATTTGCCCAGTACCAAATCCTTTTCTCAGTTATTTATTTCTGCTTCTGTCAGTTCTTCTTTACTCAGAAACCATAATATGCTTCTGCATGCTCGTTGGTAAGTTTACACTTCTAGCAGACAGACTGATGAAGACAGCAGCTACTCGACAACTGATATACTGAAGCCAAACTGATAATGGCTAGCCTATCAAATGCAGCCTTTAAAACTTCTACATTCCAACTTGTAGTTTAGTGATTCAGCAGTAAGCTACAATAAAACAGATAAAGAAAGGGGGCCTCCTGAAGCACTTGGAGGGGGATCTGAAAGTCTTGTTCAATCAGTCAGTTCTTATCTAACTGGTATTGATACATCCATAAGCTATGCAGTGAACAATATTCTATAAAGATCATCCTTTTTTACACTGGTGGTGCTTATCCAAAAAACATTCCAGTGATCAGTAAAATACACTACTACTTGTAACACCTTTTTATCAGATAGCTTGTGTTTTTACCACACATTTTTGTGGCTCCTGCAGTCCAGACTTGGTAACATACTTGACAAGCAACCTGCAATACTTGTACATTAAGTGAGCAATATTCTCTGCATGTCCAAGTGTATCTTAGTATCTTTAGGATGTCCATGTCCTGTAATTCCCACATGCATAAGTACCAGCCCTGACTACTTGTATGCGCACAGATTGTACTAATAAGGTGTTTAATGTCTTACACTTGATAACTAGGAAACAAGCGACTCCAGAGAGATGCTTCCATGCATTAAAATAAGTACATTAAGTCAGAGTCTGTCTCACAAATAACTTTGTGCTGGTATGTGTGCCTATAAAATCTACTGCTTATTGCCCGACAAGTCAACAGATGACAGTCAGTGTCAATGAATACCTAACCACAGGTTAAAGTATCAACAGCTGAAAGGAAGGACGAAACATAGTTAGAACAAAAGCAAGCTAACAAAAGCTGAAAACACAACTTGGGGAATGCAGACAGAATAAAATGGAAATTAAAAGTAATACTTTTACAGGTGGGCAAGTCACCTTGCGCCTCACACACTCCATCTACTGGCTTTCTCAGAGACTACAGCATTTCAGGGCTAATGGGAACTTTGTTAATGTGTGATGCAATTAAAACATGCACCCTTTATCCTGAGTACTGCAACCTAGAGTAAGAAAGCAACAGGAGGCATACAGCACCCTTACTTGCAAGATACAGGGAGCATACTTTCAACTGTCCAGAATTTTGCAGAAGTCTCAGTTTTTTGCTTCATATTTTTGGTCTGTTCCTCGTATAGTTTATGATTTTTTGGCAAATCAAGGAGGACTGAAGTCACTAAATGATAGACATTTCAGTTTCAGAGATATCCTTCAGAATATGCTCGCTAATGCAAAACTGTTATTCTTGCAATTTTCTAAGTTTATAACAACATTTAAAATGTGTCCCTGATTCTGGCCATTTGCCTCCCATTTTGACATCAACCAGAACTCTTGCGCTAACAGGTTGGCTCCTTCAGAAAGCTAAACTGACACTGCATTTGTACCATTCGGTAAGTCAAACTTTTGTCTGGCTGTGTTCTGACCAGTTTTGTACCTCGAAAAGGAAACGATACGTTCACAGACAACAGGCAATTTAAATGAATACCTGCATATGCAGACTCTACAATGTCAGTTGAG
The DNA here is from genome assembly GCF_019279795.1 of Protopterus annectens. Taxonomy (NCBI): domain Eukaryota; kingdom Metazoa; phylum Chordata; order Ceratodontiformes; family Protopteridae; genus Protopterus; species Protopterus annectens. Next base: position 1,053,430,385 of record NC_056739.1, read on the forward strand.
CACAGTAATGAAGTGAATGCAGTAAATGGGTCAGACAGTAAATATTCTAACCTCAGCATTTAATGGTGGCTTTACTGATCCTCCAACACTGCAAGTTCTAAGGGACTCCATCTACATCTAAGGGCAAATGAACAGCTACTTCATTCTTACGGCTGTGTCAAGCATGACTGTGTGTTACAGAGTATAAAAAGTGCAGATCTGATTAAATCCATCTATGATTACTAACTGAATGGTGCAGTCTCCACTGAATGTATCTGTTACCAAGTGGACACGTTAGTGCATTTAACAGTGTTGTGTTCAGTTATGTTGCTAATATTCATGACAAAGTAATGCTAAGCAAGTCACAGTGCAATTTTAACAAACTTTTTCCCTTTCCCACCAAACAAGGGGGTAGCTAATGTGAGCAAATAGTTTAGATTCATGAAAGGTGCCTACTGAGTCAATGTGCACATGTAGGCACTGCTACCTACCTGCAGCTGTTACTGAACACTGTGTTATATAACAAATGAGTCCGTAAATGAGTAATCACATCACTAACATCTAACACTGCAGGCATTCACAGATTTATCCATGAATGTGCTGTGACATCACGTTACCCAAAAAAGCTTTGCTTCTAATAAGCACTTAACACTGGCCAAAAGAAATGAAAGATTCTTGTTAATTTAATCACAAAATAAGAATACTAGTGATATGTAAAGACGATAACTAACATCTTTCTGACTCAAATATGAAATTTGTCAGTAACTGAAAGATTCCCTTAATGCATATTCACAGTATCATTCAAATTACTGATTTAGTAAAGCATTTTCAGCATGAAATGCCACAAAGCAAGCATCATAATTTGCTGATTTGCAATAAGAAGTAATTTTAGGGTGAAAAATAACCCCCCAAAAAGTAAACAAAACAGCAACAGAGCATCATCCAAAACAGTAGGAAAACAAAGTATTGAAAAATACGTCTACAGTTATGACATGCACAAACCTTGAAATTCAGATACATACTCTATTCTTTTTAAAAGCATTGCTTATTACAATGACACATTAATTACTTTAAGCTTACCAAAGAAGCTCTCCGTAGCCTCCTACTCAAAGGTTTGTCAAAGGGGGGACTATTCATAGCAAATTTCTCTAGATAGCCTTCAGGGAGACGGATGTCAGCAGGAAGGGACAGGCGCTTGTTTATGTCCTACAAAGAACATAATTAGATGAACATACATGTGCAATTAAATTAAATATACAAACACTTTAAATTAATGCATTTATACTAATGGAGATGTGTCATTTGGTGCAAATTAGTATCTGTAGCCACAATTCCTTTTTTTTTTAATCAGTACCTTCCACATGTCACAGACTTGTTATCTTTCTTGTTTAAAGTTCAGGAGGGAAGTCCAAGAGCTATAGTTCATCTGCTCCAAACATGTCATATAAAGTCTACATTTTAAAGATGTCATGATGAAAGGTGTGCAGTCCAAAGAAAACCATCAGCACCTTTCTGCCTGATGGAGAAGCTACAGTTTTCCTAAATAAAAATCCTGAGGCTGTTAATACTGGACACTAGGCTAGTACCATAGCAAAGTTTAAAAACTAAAAATACCTATTCATGTCAAGTGCAACCATAAAAGCAGGTTTCAAGATTAAGACAACATATGAAATGCAGAGACAAGACTGTAAACCTAGGAGGCTTGACCACATAGAACCTCTCCCCAGACGGAGGCATTTGGAACCACCTGCCTCAGATTACCATTTAAACAGTGTCACAAATCATTCTGCATAGACACTTCTATAACCTTTGCCTTCTACAGCATCAGAACCAAAACTAGAGTGGGTCATATGGAGATATTTTGCATGCCATGCTAAGGGTTTCACCCCTGACCTCAGAAACAAGGGCTGAAAGTTTCACCAGTATTTGATCCACAAGGGATTAGTGAAACCCCACAGAGGTGGAAACAGCCAGGTTAGGGATGCGACTCAAAACATGGAAATCCTCTTGTCTTCACAGTACAGAAGTGCTGTGGTCTCTGGAACTTCTGTTGGACCAGAGTTCTCAAACTTCTCTTCTAGGATGCTTAATTAGGATTTTTATCTATGTTGCAGGCGCTAGTACAGGGCATCTACCTTCCTAGAAACAAAATCTGAATACTCCCAGACTGCTGAAGTAGCACCCTTAAAATAGGCCCCAAGGATGGGATGCTTTAAGAGTTGTCTTTCTCCTTACCCAGAAACTCAAGATGATTCTGGACAAAAGTAAGGGGAGGGCTACAGTCCCATCCTTGAAGGAATTAAAGACTTCATTAGCCTGAAAGTCTTGACAAGGGAGGTATTGCTGTCTTTGTAGAGACTGGGATTAGTTTATCAGACATCCTTGTTTTATCTCATATTGCATCTTAACTTTGTTATGATGGAACTTTGGGGGTAAGAAAATAGTGCCCACGCCCCAAGCACAAAACTAGGCAGGCTCTGAACTCATCACTCCTTCCTTTATGCATACCACCCAACTCCACTGACAACTTAACAGTCTGGGGACACTGTGCGTTTTCACTGGAAATACAATTTCACAATACATCTCACTTAAGTTACGCCTCTACTGTTTTCTGCACATTCCTTCTTTTGGGTTCTGGTATTCTTTAAAACCTAGGCAAAACCTTACTTTGGAAGTAGTCTTCAGCTGATCTGAATTAGTGTTGTAATACAGCTCTGCAGAAACTCTGCCTTTACAAGTTTTTGTACTGTACGTGCCACCCCTTTAAACCTTTTAACTGTCCTGTTCCTTAAACAGAAACCACTACCCTTCTAGTGGTTTCTGTACTGCAGGCTATCACCCCTTTTAAACCTTCTTGCACGTTATTCATGCAACCTGAAAAATGGGATTTCCCCTATTCCAAATTAATTCTAGCTCCATTTACTGGTCAACAAAAATACTTGTTTCCTCATTAGAAAGTACAGTTGTGTACACTTACCATAAATGTAGATGTTCAAGTGTATGTTGCAGCCGACTGAGAGCTACCAGGAGCTGGATAACCATATGTGAGGACTGCAACAGTGAAATATGAAGAACATCCACGGCTAACTGCTTTAGCAGCAATAAAAGCTGCGCACACCCTCTGCATTTTATCTTATATACTTCTATTTTCTCAACACTTACCTGTATTCAGAATGCCCAGATAACCCTTACTACCCACACAACCTATGCTTTCTGAAGGAACTGGCCTTACAGGCTTCTGCCTTATTCATACGGTCCGTTAGCAATTTCACTTCACTGTTAATATGCTCTTAGTTCTGAGACATTTACCTTTCATGTTTACATTAAAAAACTTTTCATTACTCTCTCAGGACTGCTACCTAAGGATTTTCCTGCATACTTTAAAATACATTATTCTTGTCCATCACATTTATCCTTGGCACTACTTGTTTGAACTCAATGATGTCACTACGTGCTGCTAATGCATTTCTACTGTAAAAAGCTTTGCTACCCTCCATATTAACATGCACTTCAATTAGAAAGTTCAGGCTTGCACTACATGATATAACTACTTGGCAGTTTGAATTCCTCAGTCTGTATTCTTCCTCCAGTCCATTTTCTGATTCTGTTGTCCTATTCTGAGTAACATTTCCCTGCCCATACAAGTCATCTCCCTTTTTAAAGGTAATGTGGTTTACCGATAAGTCAACACATTCAGGATTATTTTCTTCAGCAATGTGCCTTGACATAACTTCTTTCTTTACTGTTGTTTGAACACAGTGATGCTCCAAAGACCAGCTTCTACTGGGGCCTCTCTTAGTCTGCTTCCAAGTTTACCTTTCAACAACAACACTGTCCCTCCAGTGAGAAACTTACTGACTTTGGCTTTCCATGGTACTCTCTCTTTTAAACAGAGGTAAAGTCCCTGTGTTTGGTTAACTGCTCATTGAAACCACAGACAAGAAAATTCACCTTTTCCACTTCACTACAAAGGGAAACTCAGCATAAACATTATTAGCTTTACCTCTTCCTTGGTTTACTGATACCTGTGGTTTAAGAATCCAAAGTTAATAGTACTTTCTACTTTACACCAGTGGAAATAGGTTTAGAGCCATGCTGGTGCAGCGGTAGCATTGTTGCCTCACAGCAAGAGGTTCTTCCATTCGATTCTCGGCTGGAGCACCTTCTGTGTGGAGTTTGCATGTCCTCCCTGCGGTCGAGTGGCGTTCGAAAGACATGCGTCAAATGGGAGTGCTTTCGCAGATGGTTGGATGTCAAGCTGGCACCTCGGCACCCATAAAAAAATCTACTGCCAATTATTAGCAGACCGGAGTTCTGCTGTGGTGACCCCTAACCGGGAAAAGTCGAAAGAAGAACAACCACCAGTAGAAATTGGCTTAGAACTCTGTGTTCACCTGTTTACTTCACCATCTACACTTGCCCTGCTTGGAATGTCCCCACTTACTGGTCTTTGATCCATCTCTGCCCTGTCTGTTTCAGTACTAACAAGTCAAGTTTGGGTATATTTCTGTCCTATATTTCCTTCATTTTCCATACTAATATCTCTTACAGTTTCAGTGTTCTGCTACTGTGTCATTCCTACAGACTCCATTCTACTGTAACCAAACTTTTTTTTTTAGTCTCTGCCTTTTACAATTTTCCTAGTTCCTTTGGTGAATCAACGCTACTGTGTCAGAGTTTTTCCTTTCCTCAGTTGCTTTTCATTTATCTCAGGATGACAGGATGAATGCATATCCACCCACTTACATAACCCGCCACAAAAAGTCTCTCAAAACACACCACATTTACTTTGTTACTGTGTCACTATGTATATGATTACTCACGGCTTGAAGTAATGATTTTACTGGGGTGGTGGTGCTGCGGTAGCGTTGTCGCCTCACAGTTAGACGTTGCCCATTCGATTCTCAGTTAGAGCGTCTTCTGTGTGGCAACATGCGTGAATGGGCATTCCTTCGTTGAAGGTTGTGCGCGTTAGGCCTGGCAAGCCAGCACGTAAAAATCTACTGCCAATCATTAGCGGACCGGAGTTCCGCTGTGGCGACCCCTAACCGGGAAAAGCCGAAAGACAAGGCCATACTAAGGAGAAGTGGGTTCAGAACTCTGATCAGGTATTTTTACTTTCCTCTATCTCCCTCAGTGCAACTCAAGTAAACTCCTCTTCCTCAACACTCACATCTGCTGCTTACAATTCTCCTCTCATAAGGACATCCGATGAGGCCAGAGGTAAGAAAACCATACTTGCAGAGGCCAGAAGGGGTCAATTAGGATTATCATGATCTTCCTGTCTGATTCTTTCTGCAAAAATCTTGGAATGAGAGAAGGTATATAGCAGACTGGGAGGGGAATTGTGGGTCAGATCGTCCCTCAATGACTCCCCGTCTGGGGGGGGATTAGGGCAAAGAACCTGCTAACTTGGTATTGTGACAGGAGGCAAAGATTGCAGCACTGTTGGCCCCCAGCATCAGAAAATCGGTTCTGCCACCTTCAGATTGAGGGACCACTCATGAGGGAAGAAGATGGTCCTGCTCAAGCAGTCTGCTAAAACAGTGGATTTCCCGAGAATGTACATTGCTATTAGAAAGCAGTTGGAGGGTATTAATCACTGTCAAACACACACATCTCTTCTCAACAAAATAAGTATAAGTGGGTTTCTCCCTGTCTGTTGATGTACCAGACTACAGACATGTCGGACTTGTTCAAGTTCACTACAATGCCATGCCCTTCCATGAGCAAAGATGCAACAAACAGTTTCTCGCATGGATGAATAGACTCCTGGTGAGGGCAGAAATAAACAAGCTATATATATATATATATATATATATATATATATATATATACATATATATATACACACATACATACACACACACACACACACACACATACATATATATATATATATATGAAAACATGGAGTCCTTGCAATTGGAAGTAGTGTGTGACCACTGCTATACACTTGGTGAACACCTAGGGGGCTGTTTAGAGGCCAAAGGGCAGGGCTCTGCATTGGAATTAACTAGCTCCCAGGTGGAAGTGGAGAATCCTCCTGCATTGCCTGTCCACCTTGATATGATAGTACACATCCTGCAAGTCTATGGAGCACATCTAACCACCCACTCTCTCAGTAGTAGGAGAATAAACTGAACAGTGAATATCCAGAACTTTGCCTTTTTGCCATACTGATTGAATTGACTGAGGTCCAATATTGACCTGAGGACCCCATTCTTTTTTTGGCACCAAAAATAATCTTGAATAAGTTCCAGATCTGTGTTGGTCTGATGGGACCTGTTGGATGACTCACTTGTTTAGCAGCTTTTCTATTTCTATAATTGGTAACTTTTTGATAGTGGGAGATAAGACAAAAATGGAATGTAATAGTCTTTGGTTATTATCAGCACCCATTTGTCTCTTGGGATGGATATCCAGGACTTTGGGGTGCAGTGATAAGTGCCATCCAACTGCCTCCAGAGTACATCAAGCAACCATTCAAAAGTGCTGGTAAGGCCTCTTTGAGAAAGGTCCCCTGAAGCCTGGGTTTTGCGGCTCACCTCCAAAATAGGGCAGATGTTTAATATCAGAGTTTCCCACATTGCTGGGGGGGAGGGTGTATACCTCCAGCAGTTTTGGGAGAAAAACCGTTGAGATTTCCAGAACCATAGTATCTAGCCCCTTTTTGGTTCCTGCAGAAAGACCTCTGTGGTTAGAAAACCATATTCCAATGGCAGAAAGGGTCTTTCCTTCCTGTTTACTTCTGGAAATTATTTCCTTGACTTTAAGCCTCATGAGAGTTGAGTCATCACAAGGAACATTCAAAAAGAATGTCTTGAAGTGCTACGCAAAGTCACACATGTGCATCTAGGCATATCCCCTTCCAGTAATGCTGGTACCTGCAGCTGTTGAAGCGCCCTCTGCTGCATTAGGTATTATGCATATCAAAGATTTGAAATACACTGTAGGGTAGTTAACTGAGAAGCCAAGGTTTTCTTGCTCTCTGCAGACATGGACCCAGAAAGGGATTTGGAGATTTCTTTAGTCAAATCCCTCTGGAGCCTTGTGGCATGTGCAAAGTAATTGAGCTTCTTCAAAGTAAAGGTAGCAGAAGCGTACACACCTGCTTCCAGAATCTTTCAAATGCACTAGACTCCCTGTTGAGAAGGGCGACAAGAAGAACTCTACTCCGCTAGATCTTTCTTGGTGGCATCTGCCACTAGACTCTTGCTCCAGTAAAAGTGGTCCTTTGGAGAAACAATATATTTGTCTGGATTGCGGGAACTGGATCAGCTATGTCTGCCTCCTTCCATGCCCACTTGGAGATGAGATCCACTACATAATCAGCAGGAAGTACCACCCCAAGAAGTAGCCAGGCCAGACCCAAAAGCCACAAGATGCATTGACTCCTCTTGGAAGGGGGCTTCAGTGAACCATCAGACTTGCTGTCTCAAAAGTTTGAGGATCGCACGAAATGATATCTTCTTAAGGGGGGATCTGGGGACTCCTCCCCCTCACTGACGCGAGTGTCTTCTGTGAGTGATTCCTGGGGGAAGACAACATGCCTCTTCTTACAAGTATGCATCTAAGCAGCTTCCATGATGGGATGTTCCAGGGAAGACTCGGAAGAGATCTAGGTTTCCCCAGTGTGGACTGTCTAAAAGTGCAACCAAACCAGCTGTCCCAACAGGACTGAAGGGTATTCTATAGGTGATGAGTGGAATCCAGTGAGTGAGAGAAGTCCGCTCATCCAAAAGGGACAGTGCTCTCTCTTTCTACAGCCTTGAATGCCTAAGTCAAAAGGGAACCTGAAATCTGTCTGTAGGGAGCCGAGGCAACCAATCTAGACAAACCTCAAAATTAAGCCTGTCTCTGTTCTGAGGCAGACACTGGAGCAGATCTGTCCAGCTTCAGGGCTCCAACAGGAAGAGAAGGCTCCAAAAACTTCAGAGTTGCACCTGTCCCCCCAGATCTAAAGCCAGTGCTTCAACCTTGAAAGCCTTCCAGATCTGACACAGGCAAAACTACTAAGATCAGACATGGTGCCAAAGTGGAAGAAAGCCAAGTCTTCAGGGCTGACACAGACAAGCTCTGTGGAACACTTGGATCCATTGTGCCCAAACCCGAAAATTGGCTTGGGGTAGGAGCTATGACATAATGAGGGGGAGAAACTAAACTCCTGTATCTAGCAGTGGCAGAAGCCAGGAAGGCCCTCAATTAAATGCGACTCCTAAGACATTTCCTCATCATCTGTCCATGTCTGCTTCAGAAAAACTGCTTGTCGACCAGACTGACCATAGGGAAGATGCAGTAAAAGTTTAAAAAAAAAAAAAAAAAACACTAATCTGTGGAAAATGCACACCTGAGCAAAGCAGATCTGTGCTTGGAGCAAAGGAGCTGCAAATGAAACCCAATGTAATGTTAGGGTTTGAAGGAAGTTGTGTGCAGGGGGAGGAGACCAAGCTTTGGATCCAAAGTCTTGAGTGACCAAAGTCATATCACAAATCGGACTGAAAGACCCATCCACTGAGGGAAGGAAGAGACAGAATCAGTGTTTATTAACACTTCTGAATTCAGTAAACCACTAGGAAAACATTTTCTCAAGTTTTACAGTCCCAAACACTGGAAAAGTTCAAGCCAGAATGAAAATCAGTCTACAGATGAACAACAAAGGCAGAAATGGCTCTGCTGGCAGGAATACAATTTCACTCTTTTTTTTTTTTTTGGAAAGGTTTAGCACTAAACAAAACTACTCCACACTCCCTCAATCAACAAGGTTAAATTGCACTCACTTGGCTAGCAACAGACTCACTTAGTACTTCACAAACAAGTGTTCTGCATGAAATACAACCTGCTTTCAGCACCAACACAGGACATTATGAAAACTCACTTTTACTAAACTTGCAAACTGAAACAGTATCTCACTTTGTCTTACCAAAAAAATGGTACCTTTAGAATAGTTCAGTTCAGTCCAAGAAGCCTTTTCAGGTCATAAGCTGTCCAAAAAATAGCAATACAGTTCCAGGTTGTAGGCTTTCTTCCTAACCCTCACTAGCAGCTCAAGTACTTCACAATGCACTTCCAAGCTGTAGGCCTTCCTCCTAGGTCTAACTCTCAACTCCAGAGATCAAGCACTCCAACAGTACTCTTTTAAAATCTAGACCTTTCTCCTACGTCTCCCGCTCAGTTCCAAAATTAAACACAGTCCGCAAAGGATGCTCCACAGACTATTCCAACTTTGCCTTCTCCCAGTCCATGATTCCAAGTCTCCCTTTCAACAAAGTACATTCAATGAAGAATTAAGTAACTGACTAACCTCCCAGATTACTCTCTTTTATACTGTATACCTTGTGACTGGTTAATCACTTGTGAGAACCACTGTCAAACATTTAAACACACTCGTGCACTTTCATCAACACAACACAATCATTTACAAAAACAGCAATATTTTTTCATATGATCAACAGGCTTAACATGCCAAGATAGTATAAATCTCTGTCTGCTTCTTTTAAGCAATATTTAATAATTTACCTGTGTGACTGGTTTCTGAATAAAATCAAGTGTAACCCCAAACTGTGTGTGTGTGTGTGTGGGGGGGTGTTTAGTGGACAGCAAAACAATATTGCTCATACAGTGCCAACTCCAATGCATGAGCAGTGGTCTCCACCAAGAATTAGTACTGCAAAGTATTCCCCTCCCAGAAAAGGAGAGAGAGACTTACTCTTTCATTCCTCCCCTTCCCTGGCCTATCCAGCACCATTGCAAGGCTAGTGGTCAAATGCCACACAACTAGACCACAACTGACCCATGCACCACAGAACCAGGCACTTTTTTTAATTTTAATTCTGTACCTTACTTTTTCCCAACACTGTGTTAGCTGCATATGCTAATATCTCAGCCCCTTGTATCTTCTATTAACTGCTGCTCATTTGCCTGTGTGGGAAAGACCTACAAACATGAGATGTTAAGTTGTCAATCTCGCCTTCATTCTTGCTGGATGGGTTTGGAGCCGATCCTCGGCTCCGACTCGGCACTTGCTAAGCTCGAGAGCTAATTTTACCAGCTCGAGGCAACCCTATATCCCATGATGCAAGGCGGAGACTACCCAGATCTCGCTTTGCGCCGCTAACGAGGTGCCTTCTTTTACCAGCTCTAGGTAAGTGAATAGTTTTTGAGACTTTTCGTCTACCCCCCTTTAAATTTATATATATATTTGTGTTTTGTTAACCTTAATGACTTACTTTAACCCTATTCCCTTCAGTGTTCCCTTTTTTTCGAGTAATTTATTCCCTTTCCCTAGCTTAGGCCTTAGGCCTTCCCCTCCCTAAATTTTTTCCTGTCAGGGATTGTTTGTGTATGGCTGTGTGTTATCCCTGTTTATTTTAAATTGTTGGATTGAGTGTTTTTGTGTGTGTGTTACTGTATTGTGTTTCCTCGACACAGTTATGTCGAAGGACACTAAGGTCTCAGGCTTCAAGAAGTGTGACTCGTGCTGTCAGAAGATGTCTCTGACAGACTGTCACACTTCTTGTGTTTATTGCCTGGGATATTTGCACCTGCAGGATTCTTGTGCTATCTGTCATGCTTTCAGCCCAAGAGTCCTGCAGGAGCAAAGAAATAAGCTGATATTAAGGGGCTTATTGAAGCCCGAGAGCTCCCCGACTAAGTCGGCGCCGGGGAAGTCCTCGAAACCTGTTAAGCCTTCGGCTGAAACTTCAAATCCGTCGGCTTCGGGTTCACCCTCACCAGGGTCGAGATCGGCTCCGGCCGGAGCCAATACTGTCCAATCCAGACATTCAGTGTCGGCTCCGGCTGGAGCCGACGTATTTTTGGCTCCGTTGGCTCCATCGATCTCAAAAAAGAGATCTCGATCCACTTCAGTGGAATCCATACGTTCGGCTCCGAGATCACCCTTGCTCTTGGAGCAGAGCCATCGGAGCTGTTCTTCTCGGTCGTCCAGGCTGTCTGATCACGACCTCGAGAGAGTGGTGAGTAGACTATTAAAGTCTCAGGCATTGGCCCAAATACTCCATAGCCCATCTCAACAGACGGTAGCTATTTCACATCCACCAAACATTCCTCCTTCGACTCTCTTACAGAGCTCGGAGCCGGAGCTCCTCGGAACCGGCACCATTGTGGCTTCGGAGCCGATACTACCCCTTTCGGCTCAGTCGTCCTCTGCTCCGATTTCCTCCTTGAGACCTTCATTGGAGGGATCCGGGCTTCTGGTCTCTCTCGTCGGCTCCGAGGGGGGCGAGTGGCATCGGACCCTTGCCCGACCCCGTTCTCCCTCTCGGAGCTTCGGCGTTGGTGAGCTCGGCCCCGACATCTGCCTCGGAGCCTTCCCTCTCGGTGAGGCCTGGGGTTCCTATCTCTTCGGAGCGGGAACTTTCTGGTCTCTCTGACGGGGGAGCCTTCGAGGTGATGAGGAGTGTACTAGCCCCTGGGCTTAGTCAATGGACAGTTCCATCAGCTCCTCCTACTACAGTGCCTGCTGACGTCTCTTCCCACTCTCTTGCTCCCGGACCCAGAGATCCAACGCCTCAGGTGGTTTCCCCATTGGGAATATCTTCCTCTTCCGATGCTTCTCCTGATCCGTCAGGTGAACCCCTGTGTAAGAGGACATGTAATTGGAAACATCTAGACTCCCCTGAGTCTACTACATCAGATACTGACCTGGATGAGTCGGAGGGATCCCCAAGGTCCCCCTCTGAGGATGTCTCATTCTCAGACATCCTTGAACTCCTTAAGCAGAGGGGGAACTGGCCCTCCCTTAATCCTTCCGAGGACGAGTCAGTATACCTGGAGGCGTTCGTATCTCAACCTTCCACCTCCTGGGTGTCTCCGCCTTTCGACCCTCTTATGGAGGTAGTGGCTCGGAAGGCGTGGATGGCTCCGGATTTGGTGGGACCTATCCCTAGGAGGATTTCAAAATTTATTACGGCCCCACAAGATAGACAATATTTAACAAAGGGTGTCCCAGTTGATGCCATGGTGGTGGCTGCTGCCACCAAGAAGGAATTAGCTGATCCTTCAGTACCTGTCCATCCTCCTAACAAGGATTCTAGGACTATGGACAGGTACGGCAAGCGGATTTTTTCTTCAGCGACTTTTGCCATGAGATCGCTGAACTACTTATGCCACTTCACCCGCCTTCAAAGAGATGTTCTTAAAGAGTTGGGAGAAGTTTTACAGGATCCGTCAGCTGCTGGGTCTCAGGATAAGATTAGCTCACAGCTAGGAATCCTTAACTCCATTGTTAACTCCTCCACGCGGCTCATTTCTTATGCAGTCGATGGAGCGAGTAGGGCCGTAGGCACAGGAGTGGCTTTAAGGCATCAGTCCTGGATGCGGCTTTGTAATTTTGCAGACCCCTTCAAGGCATCCTTCACAAACTCCCCCTTTGATGGGTCGACCTTGTTCGGACCTCAAGTGAAAGACACTTTGACTAGATGCGAACAAGATGGCAAGACTCTTTCTGCCATAGGAGTCCGTTTCTCCACCCCTTCAAGACCTTACCCCAAAGGACAGAAGGGAGGGAAAATGTGGTTCCGCAAATCTCAAGGAGTCACGCTTGACACACAAAGTCAGTTTACCCCCAGAGGCAGAGGGGGTAACAAAAATAGATGCCGCCCTAGGGGCAGAGGTGGTCCGGAGAATCAGGGTAGCAGAGAGCCTCTTTCTGACCAACCCTTCTAGCATCCCTGAGATGTTGCCCAATTTGTCCGCCTTCGGAGGCAGTCGGGGGAAAATTATTGCTGTACCCAATAGCCTGGCTTTCCCTTTCTCAAGACAAATGGGTACAGCCAATTATATCCGAGGGTTACAAAATTCCCTTTATTCAAACCCCAATTCAACAAAAGGGAACCCTTCCAGACGTTCCACCCGGTCTAAGGGAACTAGCAGTACTAGAAATATCAAAACTGCTAGCAAAAAGAGCCATCCAGCCAGTCCCAGCGGACCAAATAGGATCCGGAATCTACTCAAGGTTCTTTTAGTTCCAAAAGACAGGGGACTGGAGACCAATATTAGATCTGAGCAAACTCAACAAGTTTGTAAAGAAATCAAGATTCCGGATGGTCACGCTTCAGTCCATTCTGCCCTTTCTGGGCAAGGACAATTGGATGTGCTCGATAGATCTTCAGGATGCGTACTATCACATAAAAATTCACAGATGCTCCAGAAGATTTCTCCGCTTTCAGCTGGGGACCAGTCACTTCCAATTCAAAGCCCTGCCCTTTGGACTCACTACAGCCCCCAGAGTGTTCACCAAATGTATGGCAGTGGTTACAGCTCACCTGAGACGTCAATGATTCCAGGTGTTTCCATATCTAGATGACTGGCTCCTCACTGCCACCACCAGGCATCAGCTTCTCCAAGCCAGAAATTACACCATTCACATTTGCAGAGGGCTAGGAATTTCTATAAATTTCGAAAAATCTGCCTTGTCGCCTTGTCAATCTATTACTTTTATAGGCGCAAGATTGGACACCGTACAACTTTCAGCAAAGTTAACAGACCAAAGGATCTTGGACATTCAAAGACACGTCCAGGTGATTCTTCTCAGCAACAAAATTCAGGCCAGATTTGCTCTGAAGGTATTGGGTCTTATGGCGGCTGCCATAATACTTCTTCCCCTTGCCAGCTTTTACATGCGTCTTCTACAATGGATGCTATTCACCCAATGGTCTTTTCAACAACTTCCCATGCGTCACGAGATCATAGTAACTCCAACTTGCAAAAGGCATCTGACTTGGTGGATACCGTCCCCTCGAATCCATCAAGGCAGACCCTTTGTTCCTCTTGCCCCGGTTGCCACGGTTACATCGGATGCCTCCCTGATCGGGTGGGGGGGCATTATCAGGGCAGAATGGTCCATGGCACTTGGCAACCTTTCGAGTACCATCTGCACATAAATGTTCTGGAGATGAGAGCGGTGCTTTTAACGTTGCAAGCCCTCAACGACTCTCTTCCCCTGGGAACTATTGCAGTCCAAATGGACAATATGTCCGTAGTGTGGTATATAAACAAACAGGGTGGAACCAAGTCCTATCCACTGTGTCGAGAGGCTCTCAGACTTTGGCAATGGGCAATCTCCTCTCACCGGTTTCTGATAGCAATGCACATCCCCAGGAAATCCAACATCATAGCGGACAGATTGAGCAGAGCTATTCTCATGCCTCACGAGTGGTCTCTCAAACAATCAGTGACGGAAGAGATTTTTCAGAACTGGGGCCTTCCTTGCTGCGACCTTTTCGCTACACCTCAAAACAGCAAATGCCCAGACTTCTTCTCTCTCTTCCCCCTTCCAGGCCATCCCCCAGAGGCGCTCTAACCCAAGATTGGCCCCGGGGACTTCTTTATGCCTTTCCCCCCTTTTCCACTGATACCTCAGCTAATTCAGAAAGCAACCGCCTTGAGAGCCAAGTTGATTCTCATTGCCCCTTATTGGCCTCGACAGATATGGTTTCCGTTCCTACATCATTATCTCTTGGTACAGCCATGGCATCTGGACCCGGTTCCAGATCTTCTGACCCACCAGTCGGGTCAACTGCACCAATCCATACCTTCTCTCAACCTCACTGCTTGGTTGCTCCACTTCCATCCTTAGCCAGGCTTCCTATGATTTCTAATCCTGTACGGGATATCATAGTAGCTTCCCTAAAATCTTCTACCAGAAAGATTTACACTAGTAAATGGTGACGTTTCTCTTTCTGGGCAAAAGCTAGGAACATAGACCCCTATACTGCTCTAATTCATTCGGTATTGGACTTCCTAGCTGAGATTTTTCATTCAGGATCCTCTTCTTCCACAGTGAAAGTTCAACTGGCAGCCATTTCAAATTTTCATATAGGCCTTTTGGACCACAACATTATGTCACAAACTTTGCAAGGCATTCCTTCGAGGTATCTTTTAATTGAAACCTCCGATTAGAGACCCCCCCACCACAGTGGGATCTAAATTTAATTTTAACATCCTTGATTCTTCCCCCGTTCGAACCTGCAGCTGCCTGTTCTTTGAAATTGCTTTCTTGGAAGACACTTTTTCTAGTTGCCATTACTTCTGCCAGGAGAGTATCTGAGCTTCATGCTCTCTGCATTCGTCCTCCCTATTTAATATTCCACAAAGATAGGGTATCTCTAAGAACTAATCCGTCTTTCTTACCAAAAGTGGCATCGCAGACGAACCTAAATCAATCCACTGATCTTCCAGTATTTTTCCCGAATTATTCTGATAGAGCGGAACAAAAGTTACATTGTCTTGATGTTCACCGCCAGCTCAGATATTATCTGGACAAGACTAAAATTTTTAGGAAATCTGATCAACTGTTTCTATCCTATGCAGAGAACAGGAAAGGCCTTCCAGTTTCTAAGGTAACTTTATCTAGATGGCTGTCTTCTGTGATCACTTACATTTATCAGCTCAGAGGCAAAGAGTTGATTTCTAAGCCAAAATCCCATTCTACCAGAGCTCTAGCTACATCTACAGCTTTTCAAGCTAGACTTCCAATAGACACTATTTGTGCAGCAGCCACATGGGCCTCTCCTCATACCTTTGTTTCACATTACAAATTAGACTTGGCCTCCAGAGACGGAGCGAATTTTGGTTCCACCGTTCTCAAGAGTCTGTTCCATTGAGCCACCCAGGATAGAGGTGCTAGGGATGCGGTCCCATCCAGCAAGAATGAAGGCGAGATTGACAACTTAACATTTAGAAGTTATGTACCTACCATAACGTTCCATGTTAATTGTCTTCTCTCGCCTTCTTTCTTGCGTCCTGCCCTCCATCCCCCTAGCCTGGTCAGAACGGGAAGATTATGCATCTTCTATTAAGAGGTTATTCCCATTTTCTAGCTGTTCAACTTCTAGTGTCACTAGATTAGGTTGATCCTTTCTAGAGGGTTATGATGTTATTTAGTATTGTTATTTTTCTTCCTCCTCTTCATTTGGAAGAAAATATTACTATTTCTTTAGCTACCAAACGAGATCTGGGTAGTCTCCGCCTTGCATCATGGGATATAGGGTTGCCTCGAGCTGGTAAAATTAGCTCTCGAGCTTAGCAAGTGCCGAGTCGGAGCCGAGGATCGGCTCCGAACCCATCCAGCAAGAAAGAAGGCGAGAGAAGACAACTAACATGGAACGTTATGGTAGGTACATAACTTCTAATTTAACAATATACTCCTGCTGCAGATTTCTGTACCTTTTAAAATCTTACTAATTCACAATTAATCTGCAAACTATCACTTCTGTAAAGAATGTACACATTAAATTTTATCTGTGCAATACAATCTCCGCCAAAATTAAGTGAGAATATCATGGATTTAAGATAGCAGTCTTTCTTATTCTACACACTCTAAAGCAACTAAAATCTGTATCGATTATCTCGGCTAACACTACCTGGCACTGGACTTTACTAATCAAATGTTAAATATTTAAAAATTCCTTAAAACCTAGAGTCACTATGTTGTCTGGTTTCATCCATTCTAAATTAAAATACTTTTAACTACATTGAAGTCTACAGGTTTCATTCTACAGTTTAAAGAAAATGCACTTAATATCCTGCTTATTGTTCTCCAATGGGTTTTGCACACCCCATTTGCCACACTGTCAAATGCATCACATTTTCTGCTAGCACTTCGACAACTTTTGATTTATTCTTTATTAAAATATATGTATGACATCCATCTTAGCTGATCTGTCTCATTACAAATCTTTTTCTCATGCAACCTAATATCACCATCCTTTATCTGACCAGATTATTTCTTTAAAATGCCTTCTCTTTTTAGATTTACCATACACTTTTAAACATGTTTGAAAGAATGGTGCAAGCATAAGAATGTAAGTCACTCTAGCAAGCACATATACATTTAGAGTCTTCTTAAGATCCTATTGTTTTCTGTCCCATACGGTTTATTCTTGATGTTCTTTTTCTACATGTCAAGCCCCAAGACTGTTGCTTGCAGTCTTGTGTAATTTAAATTGTGGCCACCAATACCACAGAGTTCAAAATGCCATCTGAGCTCTCTGTGACCTTAACACTACAAGTAACCACTTAGCATTTACTTTATGCTCCTGCAGCTGTCTTGGAAAGGTGACCAGTTACAAACTCACCATAGTACTCTAACTTCATATTTTTAGCAATTATACAATGACGGGTCATTATTATTCATAAATGTGGACGCTGATGGAGAGCCCAACCAATATGCCCATTGTAAACAGACCATAAACCAATAGAAACAATTCTGGCTGCTAAAGTACCAGTGAGCAGCCAGACCTCTATTGGAATATGTTAAGGAAGGGAGAGCAAAATACATGAAAAATCATGTATGTTCTGCAAAAGTAAAGAAACAGAAACATACCATGTTAAGTTGTCAATCTCGCCTTCATTCTTGCTGGATGGGGTTCAGAGCCGATCCTCGGCTCCGACTCGGCCAATACTAAAGCTCGAGAGCTAATTCCACCGGCTCGAGGCTCCCCTATATCCCACAATGCTAGGCGGTAACTACTCAGATCTCGTTTGCCGCTTAGCTGACGAGGTGCTTCTTCTACCGGCTCTGGCAGGTTAGTAAGTTTTCTTGTTCAGAAACTTCAATTTCAACCTCTATTTTTTTCCATTTAGCTTAGTTTTATTTAAAGTATTTCATTAGTTTAAATCGGGTCCCCTCTTGTGTTAGAATTCCCTTTTTATTCCCTTCTTAACTTTAGGCCTTTGGCCGTCTCCCTCTCCTTTCCCTAGTCCTTCAGTGTGACTGGATTTTTATTTTGGTTAAGGGTGTGTCTGTGTGTTGTGTTTTTCTTCACTCAGCTTTTTAGGATGTCTAAAGACTCCAAGGTCTCAGGCTTCAAGAAGTGTGATTCGTGCTGTCAGAAAATGTCTCTGACAGACGGTCACACTTCTTGTGTATACTGCCTGGGAACTCTGCACCTGCAGGACTCATGTGCTGTGTGCCATGCTTTCAGCCATAGAGTCCTGCAGGAACGCAAAAATAAGTTGATTCTACGTGGCTTGTTAAAGCCTGAAGGCCCCCCGACCCAGTCTATGTCAGGGAAGCCTTCTAAGACTTCCAGACCATCGGCTCCAGTTTCAGAGCCGTCCCCTGGAAGCATTAAAATGGCTTAGACATCGGCTCCGGCTGGAGCCGATGTTTCCAAATCTAATACCATTACCTCGGCTCCGGCTGGAGCCGTGGTTGACAAGACTCAGTAGGCTTATCGGAGCCACCTTCAAAGAAGAGGTCTAGGTCCCCTTCCATCGGCTCCATCCATTCGGCTCCGGGATCCCCTCTTCTGTCGGAGCGGAGCCATAGGTCTCATTCCTCTCGGTCCTCCAGGCTGTCCGACCATGATTTACAAAGGGTGGTGAGTAGACTTCTCAAGTCCGAGGCACTGGCCCAAATGCTGCATAGCCCTACTCAACAGTCAGCGGCTATTTCCATCCCTGATTTTATTCCTCCTCCGACTCCTTTGTGTTCAGAGCCGGGGCTCATCGGAGCCGTGGCTGTCGGTGCTTCGGAGCCGATACCTTCCCTTTCGGCTCTGTCGTCTGCTCCGATTTCCTCATTGGAGGGATCTCAGTGCCGAGCTTCCTTCGTCGGCTCCGAGGGGGAGTGGCATCGGACCCTTGTCTGACCCCGTTTTCCCTCTCGGAGCATCGGCGCTGGTGAGTTCAGCTCCGACATCGGCCTCGGAGCCATCCCTGCCGGTGCCGGGGGGTCATTGTCTCCTCAGAGTGGGGACCTCCGGCCTTGCCTGATAGGGGTGCCTTCGAAGTCATGCGAAGCGTGCTAGACCCAGTGTCTACCCCACAGTCGGCTCAGTCAGCTCCTCCCTCTTCAGTGCCTGCGGTGATTTCCACCCATCCCCTTGTATCAGACTGCAGAGAGCCAGCTCCTCAGGTTTCCACATTGGGAATTTCCTCCTCTTCCGAGGCCTCTCCTGATCCGGTAGGAGAACCCCCTCGGAAGAGACAGTGCAAGAGGAAGCACATTGACTCCCCTGAGTCTATCACCTCTGACACTGACTTGGAGGAATCTGAAGGTTCCCCTCAGTCCCCCTCTGAGGATGTCTCCTTTGCTGACATCCTTGAAATCCTGAAACAGATGGGGAACTGGCCCGCCCTTAACCCTTCAGAGGACGAGTCAGTTTACCTTGAGGCGTTTGGCTCTCGCCCTTCCACCTCCTGGGTGTCCCCTCCCTTTGACCCCCTTATGGAAGTGGTGGCAAGGAAGGCTTGGACTGCCCCTGATTCAGTGGAACTTACCCCAAGGAGGCCGTCAAAATTTATTACTGCCCCTAAGGAGAAAGAGTTTCTATATAAAGGTCTCTCTGTTGATGCCATGGTGGTGGCCGCAGCCACTAAGAAGGAGTTAGCCGATCCTTCGGTACCTGTCCATCCTCCTAATAAGGAGTCTAGGACCATGGACAGGTACGGTAAGCGGATGTTTTCATCAGCAACCTTTTCAATGCGGTCGCTGAACTACTTGCGTCACTTCACCCGTCTCCAGAGAGATTTGCTCAAAGATATGGGTGAGGCTAAACAGGATCCAACAGCTGAGGGGTTCCAAGACAAAACGAACTCCCAGTTGGCAACCCTGAATTCGATTGTTAACTCCTCCATGCGGCTTATCTCATATGCAGCTGATGGGGCGAGTAGGGCCGCAGGCACAGGTGTAGCTTTACGACGTCACATCTGGATGCAGCTTTGCAATTTTGCGGACCCTTTCAAGGAGTCCTTCACCAATTCCCCCTTTGATGGCTCAACATTGTTTGGTCCTCAGGTGAAGGATACATTGACTAGGTGCGAGGTGGATGGTAAGACTCTCTCTGCCGTGGGAGTCTGTTTTTCTACCCCTTCTAGAACTTATCCAAAAGGTCAGAGGGGAGGAAAAATGTGGTTCCGCAAACCACAGGGAGTCTCATCTGACGCACAAGGTCGATTCCCCTCTAGCGGCAGAGGGGGGAATAACAACAGACGCCGCCCTAGGGGCAGAGGAGGTCCGCAAAACCAGGGTAGCAGAGAAACTTTCTCTGATAAACCCTTTCAGCATCCCTGAGGAGCTGCCCGGCTGTCCACCTTCGGAGGCAGTCAGGGGAAGATTATCACTGTACCCAAAAGCCTGGCTTTCCCTCACCCAAGACAAATGGGTACAGTCAATCATATCCGAGGGTTACAAAATTCCCTTTATTCACGTCCCATCCCAACCCAAAGGATCCCTTCCAGACGTTCCACCCAGTCTAAGGGAACAAGCAGCACTAGAAATATCAAAGCTGCTGTCAAAAAAGGGCTATCCAACCAGTCCCAGCAGACCAGCAAAGATCCGGAATCTACTCCAAATTCTTTTTGGTACCAAAAAAAACAGGGGACTGGAGACCTATACTGGATCTCAGCAAGTTAAACAATTATATAAAAAAAAAAACAAAATTCCGGATGGTCACGCTACAGTCCATTCTACCCTTCTTGGGTCAGGACAATTGGATGTGCTCGATAGACCTTCAGGATGCGTACTACCATATCAAAATGCACAGACTCTCCGGGAGGTTTCTCCGCTTCAGGCTGGGAGCCAGTCACTACCAGTTCAGAGCCCTGCCCTTTGGTCTCACTACAGCCCCCCCCCCCCCGAGTGTTTACCAAATGCATGGCAGCGGTCGCGGCTCACTTGAGACGTCAAGGATTCCAGGTGTTTCCATATTTAGATGACTGGCTCCTTACCGCCACCACCAGACATCAACTGCTTTCTATCCAGAGACTTCACCATCCAAACTTCCAAGCTCTAGGCATTTCAATAAATTTCAAAAAATCTCCCTTGTCGCCTTGTCAATCTATTACCTTAATAGGCGCCACCTTAGACACACTCAATCTTTCCACCAGACTTACAGAGCAAAGAGTGTTAGATATCCGCAAACAAGTTTACCTTCTATTACAATGCAACAAGGTCAAAGCCAGGGTAGTCTTGAAGGTATTAGGACTCATGGCAGCTATTATCACCCTTCTCCCTTAGCTCGTTTCCACATGAGGATCCTCCAATGGATGATGTTTACTCAATGGTCCTTCCAACAGCTCCCGATGTCTCACATCATACTAATAACTCAATCATGCAAGCATCACCTGTCTTGGTGGATCACATCACCTCAAGTTCTCCAGGGCAGACCTTTCATTCCTCCTCCCCAGTCGCCATGGTGACAACGGACGCCTCCCTGATCGGGTGGGGGGGCATTATCAGGGCAGGACAGTCCAGGGCACGTGGCAACCTTTCGAGTGCCACTTGCACATAAATGTCTTAGAGATGAGAGCAGTGCTTTCAGCGTTGCAAGCCCTTCAGGACTCTCTTCCCACAGGGACTATTGCAATTCAGACGCTCAACATGTCCGTAGTGTGGTACATCAACAAACAGGGTGGAACCAGATCCTACCCCTTATGTCGAGAGGCACTCAGACTTTGGCAGTAGGCGATTTCTTCTCAGCATTTTCTGATAGCAACGCACATTCCCGGGAATTCCAACGTGATTGCGGACAAGTTGAGCAGGGCCATTCTCATGCCCCACGAGTGGTCTCTAAAGAAATCAGTGCTGGAAGAAGTCTTCCAAAGATGGAGCCAGCCTTGCTGCGATCTTTTTGCTACTCCCCAAAACAGCAAGTGTCATGACTTCTTCACTCTCTTCCCATTACCAGGCCATCCCACCAGAGACGCTCTAGTCCACGATTGGCCCCGGGGACTTCTGTATGCTTTCCCCCCTTTCCACTGATATCTCAATTAATTCAGAAAGCT
This sequence comes from Protopterus annectens, assembly GCF_019279795.1. NCBI lineage: Eukaryota > Metazoa > Chordata > Ceratodontiformes > Protopteridae > Protopterus > Protopterus annectens. The sequence goes on from NC_056739.1 coordinate 1,053,452,117, forward strand.
ATCGCCTTGAGAGTCACCATGATCCTCATTGCCCCTTACTGGCCTCGACAGATATTGTTTCCGTTCCTCCATCATTACCTGTTGGAGCAGCCTTGGCATCTGGACCCGGTGCCAGATCTGTTGACCCACCAGTCGGGCCAGCTGCACCACTCCCTTCATTCTCTCAACCTCACAGCGTGGTTTCTCCAATTCCTACCCTAGCCAGGCTTCCCTTAATCTCTCATTCGGTCCAAAACATCCTGATAGCCTCTCACAAATCTTCTACCAGGAAGATTTATAATAGTAAGTGGAAACGTTTTTCCTTCTGGGCAGCATCAAAAAATATAGACCCCTTCACTGCACCGATCCAGTCTATCCTAGACTTTCTGGCAGAGCTCTTTCATTTAGGCTCTTCTTCATCTACCATTAGAGTACAACTAGCTGCTATACCTAATTTTCATGTAGGTGTCTCAGACTCCAGTATCATGTCCCATAAGCTCTGCAAAGCCTTTTTAAGAGGTGTTTTTCTGCTCAAGCCCCCAATCAAAGATCCCCCAACCTCAATGGGACTTGAATTTGGTTCTGGCATCCTTGATTCTCCCCCCCTTTGAACCAGCGGCTTCATGCCCTCTTAAGTTGCTCTCATGGAAAACACTTTTCCTAGTAGCCATAACTTCAGCTAGAAGGGTATCTGAACTTCATGCTCTGTGCAGTCGTCCTCCTTACTTAGTTTTCCACAAAGATAGGGTGTCCCTCCGGACTAATCCTTCCTTCTTACCTAAGGTTTCCTCTGAGACGAACCTGAACCAAATGATTGATCTCCCCATCTTCTTCCCTGACTATTCCAACAGGTCGGAACAAAAGTTACATTTTGTAGATGTTCACTGCCAACTTAGATATTATTTAGACAGGACTAAACAGTTCAGGAAATCTGATCAGCTTTTCCTGTCTTATGCGGAAGGGAAATTGGGCCTTCCAGTTACTAAAGTGTCCCTTTCAAGATGGCTTACCTCTATAATTACCTTCATCTATGAAATCAGACATCAAAAACTGCCTTCAAGACCTAGAGCTCATTCAACTAGGGCATTAGCTACATCTGTAGCTTTTCAGGACAGGCTACCAATAGATTCCATCTGTGCAGCAGCCACTTGGGCTTCTCCTCATACCTTCATTTTACATTACAAATTGGATATGGCCTCCAGAAACCGTGCCAACTTTGGTTCCACTGTTCTCAAGAGTCTGTTCCGATAGGCCACCCGGAATAAGGTGCTAGGGACGCGGTCCCATCCAGCAAGAATGAAGGCGAGATTGACAACTTAACATTAAGAAGTTATGTACCTACCATAACGTTCCATGTTAGTTGTCTTCTTCTCGCCTTCTTTCTTGCGTCCCACCCTCCTTCCCCCTAGCCTAGACAGACCGATAGGAAATTTTGGGATCTTCCTTGGAGATTTCCTTCCCACATGTTCTACCACCTCTATTCCCCCTTTTATGTTTGTGGTAGCTTACATTCGGGTTTACATAGAGGTGGGTTCTTTTTTCTCCATACTGTGGAGACCAGAACTGCTTGGTTTAGCTATCAAACGAGATCTGAGTAGTTACCGCCTAGCATTGTGGGATATAGGGGAGCCTCGAGCCGGTGGAATTAGCTCTCGAGCTTTAGTATTGGCCGAGTCGGAGCCGAGGATCGGCTCCAAACCCCATCCAGCAAGAAAGAAGGCGAGAAGAAGACAACTAACATGGAACGTTATGGTAGGTACATAACTTCTTATTATTTTCCTTGTATTTCTGCTCTGTACCTCCTTAAATTCTGGCAGACTACAGTAACTCTCTATTCTCCGGATCTTTACAGAATGTCCAGATTTTTGCCTCATATGACCTCATAGTATTGGTCTTTCCCACATTAAAAAAAGTTAGTTTTCTGGCAAGCCACTGGGGATGAAGTCATTAAATAATGACAGCCATTTAAGATTTAGCTTTCATATCCTTCAGAAAATACATGCTAAAAAAACAGCAAAGGTGATTCTTTTTTTCTCCTTTGCTTCTCTTCAGCAGCACTGATGCACTATGAAGCACATCAGAAAACACGGAAGAATGGAAAATAACACTGAGAAATACTTCGGCACCATTACTTAAAAAGACATTATTCAAGAAAGGTAAGCAATTTCTTTCTTAAAGTCATTGTATAATAGCAATATCACATGAGTGAGTGTGGATATATCAGGATTTACCCACGGCTGGATTTGTTTAACCACTCAAGCTTCCTCGTGATCAAACCATGCCAACAGTGGAAAATCCTGATATACCCACACCCACTCAGGGGTTAATGCTTAAGTAATGGATACATTGCCTCAGTGTACAGCAACCTGTTCTCCTGCTTCCTCATTCAGTTACACATAAAAGCATACAACTGGCTAACAATTCTGTTCAATCACCATGAACTGACTTACAATTTCCCTTTTTCACTTATTCAAAACTTTAGGAGTAAAATACCTGCCACAATGAGAAATATTTCCATGCCATAGGCTCTAAATAATCACCAGCCATACTAAGTTCGATCTACCCTTCCAGCCTTTCACTGTTTCACCTAAACAAGCACATACAACATACCAGTAGCTGTACTTATGGCCAAAATGAAAGTCATTACCGCTAGAGAAAATGTACTTAATGAATAGCAAAGCAAAAACATTACGTCAAAATCTGTTACACCAAAACTCTTTTCACAGTACTGCACTCCACTTGCCAACAAATACATTAATTTCTTAAAGGCTGCATGATAAAACCAATATTTGTGTGTGTGGAAGAAAGCACACCAGTTCTTAAAATTACATTCTGTGTTAAAGATCATGAAACTAAACAATGAACTAATTCACATCCATTCAGCCTTCTTCTTAGGGTACCTGCTGGACTGCTAGAAATGGGCTTAGTTCAGGATGGCAATGAGTAATATAGAAAAATTCATATTCTCTCCTTTCTTCAGTATCCCATTTTACTTCACTCATTTATTTCACTTTATAAGGTTAGCTACTACTAGAGATGATGTCTTTTTAAAAGTTAAGCTTTTTTATTTTTATTTTTTAAAGGAGGGCCTTACCCTAAGTCCCCTATGCATGTGACAAAAATTCTGGCTCTGCTTTTCATAATAGATAACCTAGTACCCATTTCATGGCCATTTCATATACCATACTGCTATCTCTCCACCAGAAGCACCCTTACCTCACTCTCAGCAATGCCTGTCCATCTCAGCCTACCCTTCCTACTAAAGTAATCCCCTTTTTAAAAAGATTTAATTTTTTATGTCTTTTAAGTCTGGTTTCAAACATGTACTTAAAGGACAACAATGGGATTCTATTATTAAATGCTCAACTTCTCTGTCTTTTTTTTCCCTATTTACTGTCCCTGTTATGAACAAACAACAATACAGCATTTATTTTAAAGCGACTGTTTCTCTCCAGTACCTTACTGTACTGTGGTGGTTTCACTTTCATAAAACTTTTATCCCACACTAGAAAAGCTTGCTGCAGTCTCCAGTTCACTGATGTCATCAAGGCACTGAATACAGGTAGTTTTCTGGCAATTCCCTTCCCAAACTGACATCACCATGACAGTCCTAAAACCCCACCCATACTGCGATGTCACAGCTCCCTGGTTCTTCCCCTACTCATACAGAAAAGTAAAGGCTAGAACAAGGAAACAGTATGAGTCAAGTCTCCTGCTGTGAGCTGGCAATCACAGCAGTTAACAGCTCAAATTATCCTTAGCATTTTGACAGCTAGGGAAGTTAGGTGTGCAGGGGGATGGGAGATGAGGCAAAGTAGTACAATTCAGGCTTCACAAAACTCGGAACTATAATATATATAACATTAAGTATCCTGTTTTTTGCTTATTTTGTTCTTTATTTCTTTATTTATAGCACTTTGTGTACTGTGTATTTTTCTAGCTAGTTTCACTGTGTGTGAGGTATTAACTGGAAATTGTCCACTTTTATTAAGCATCTGTTGGGTTGTTTGTTTCTGATAACTTGTTGCAGTTAAACACTTTTCTAGAGGCTCCTTTAGCTGTTTAAAACTTTTATTTAAAGGCTCACTGCTGCTTTTCAGCTGTGAGAAACATTTCTGCAGTTTGTTTCTAAGTAGTGGGGATACTTGTAGCATTTCCATATTCAGGCTTGTATTTGGGCCTAGTGTTTGTGGCGGCTGTGTGTCTGAGCACATATTCAGGGACATCTTGGTTTAGCCAAAGCCATCAGGCATTTCAGTGAGAGAGAATTGTTTGAGGTCAATGGCTGACTGAGGTCACCTGGACTACAGCTTAGACTAAGCACCTCATTGGTTCTTTTGAGATTTCTTTCTTAAAAGCTGTCTCAGGTTTCAACTTTCTGTTACCTAAGAGGTTAAGTTGTGAGTGTTTCTGCCATTTCACACTGAGCTAATCAAAGGAAGGACACTGAGCAAACTCGGAACTATAATATATAACATTAAGTATCCTGTTTTTTGCTTATTTTGTTCTTTATTTCTTTGTTATTTATAGCACTTTGTGTACTGTTTATTTTTCTAGCTAGTTTCACTGTGTGTGAGGTATTAACTGGAAATTGTCCACTTTTATTAAGCATCTGTTGGGTTGTTTGTTTCTGATAACTTGTTGCAGTTAAACTCTTTTTTTTCTAGAGGTTCCTTTAGCTGTTTAAAACTTCCATTTCAAGGCTCACTGCTGCTTTTCAGCTGAGAGAAACATTTCTGCAGTTTGTTTCCCACCCTCCCTGTTGGTATAGTGTTTTTATAGTTGGTGGCTTTGCAGCTGCCTGCCCCTATTGTAAATTTGATCTGGGACCCTCCTCCCAGTCTAGTGTCATTACCTCATTCTACCCAGTACAGGGAAAACATTTGAGAAGGCCAATCAGCTTAGTTTCTGCTACTCCTTTCTCTCTTTCCACTAAAAAAACAAAACAAAAAAAACCTTTTTCTAAGCTTGTTTCCTGCCTTTCTTGTGGGTAGTCTAGCCTGGATATAGATTTGCTGTATCCAGGACTATCTGTAGGCTTCTAGGCCCCCAAGCCTTTCTGTGTTGGGAGGAAGCCTTCTAGCTTAATTTTGTTTCTTAGAACTAGCCATTTTTTTTGTTTCAGCACTTGTTCAGAACTTATTGTAAGCACTAAATAAGCTACAAATTACTGCAACACTCAACTTTCCTCACTGTCTAGAGGAAAACAGTTTCTAGTACTTAACAAATAAGCACCTATCCATGCATGTCTATGGGTCAAGCCCCCGGTGCTTTCTCCGTCGGGTGCCAGGATCCGCCACATAACGCATGCACTCAGGTCACTCCACAACAAGTACAAATATGACTCTGTCATTGTCCATGTTGGTGTGAATGACCTGAGACGTACCTCCTTGGACTACATGAAAAGGGACATGGAGGAGCTGTCCGATCTTGTAGCCCAGGCAGGTATGACCCTAGCCCTCAGTAGCATCCTGCCATCACCCAGAATGATACCACAGTACAAGGACAAAATGATTGACTTCAACAATTGGCTAAGCTTCTGGTGTCATTCTAAGGGGATCCAGTATCTGTCTGCCTGGGATGACTGCTTTGCCAGAGATGGCCTGCACCTGTCGCCCCTGGGATTCCGGATACTGGCTAAGGCTCTAGCCACCCCTATAGTGCCTTTTTTAGGCAAGGTTCAAATGACAAATTCACCACCCTAAAAGGTACAGGCAAGAAGAATCTGAGGGTATTGCTACTCAATGCTAGAAGTCTAAATCTCAAAATGCACTCTCTCAAGGCACTTCTTAAAATGGAGAACATCGACATCTGTGCAGTGACAGAGACCTGGTTCAAGGCTCCAGAGAGTACCCCTGCATTACCAGGCTATAATTCATACCACACCTTTTGGCCACCTAACCTGGACCCAAAACACTAAAGGCGGAGGCGTGTCCATATTCATTAAGGATATCCACACCTCCAGGCTAGTTGCTCAGCATAATGCATCCAAGATTATCCAAGTGCAACTAACTCTGGGCAAGACCGCAATCCAAATTGTAGCTTGCTACAGATCCCCCACCATGTCCCAGGATTCCCACTCCTCATTTCTTAATACACTGTAAAATATTAGGGTACAACCTAACACCCTAATAATGGGTGATTTCAACTACCCTACCATTAACTGGGAAAACTACTCATGTACCAACTCTTGTGCTCATTTTCTGGAATTCATAAATTCCAATGCCATGGATCAACTTATCCACATCCCCACCAGGGGCAGCAATATCCTAGACATGGTTATTACCAACATGGGCAACTGGTGCTCCACACCAGTGGTCAATTCCTCATTGGTCAGATCCGACCATAAGCTAATCACCCTAGACATCCACATCCCTCCCCCAAACCCCATTAGGGAAACCACAGTAAAAAATTTCTCCAAAGCCAACTTCACGCTTCTTAAGACAGAAGTGGCAAACTTCATGACATCCATGCTGACGAACAATAGGGGTATGAATGCTGAATCTTACACAAATGCACTTTATAAGCACTTACATGAGTGCATGGATCGTGCAATCCCTAACAGAACCAAGATGCTATCCTCCAAAAAAAGGAAGCCAATCTGGTGGTCCCCTGCCATAAACAAACTCTACAACAGAAGAAAGAAACTGTTGCAAAAAAAAGAGTAAAATCCCATGATTGGAGAAACTCCCTGGTCAGCTTCAGTAAGAAGCTGAGATCCCTCAAAATCCTCTAAAGCTAGTTATGAAAACAAAATCGCCACTGACTCTAAAAGACAACCACAAAGCATTCCATAACTATGTCAAGAATCTCAATGGCAACACTCAGATCTGCTCTGAGTTGCAGCACAATGGCACTAAATATACAGAACCAACGGACATTGCCAACATCCTGGCAGATAGGTTCAGTGCTAACTTTACCCCTCTGTCATCCCCTAAAGGGCCCATCTCTATACCAGAAGAATGCAAAGTTCCTGTAATCACAGCTGCATAGGTAAAAAACACACTATCCAAAGCCAAGAACACAGCATCTATGGGACCGGACGACATCCCAGGCTGTGTTCTACATGAACTACAGAACGAACTGGCACCCCACCTAAGTACCATGTTCAATCACAGCCTCACCTCAGGCTATGTACCTACTGAATGGCGCACAGCGACCGTTATCCCACTCCACAAAGGGGGAGCCACCACAGACCCCGGAAACTATCGCCCCATTAGCCTAATGAGCCTGGTCTGCAAGGCTATGGAATGTATCATCATGGAACTTATAAACAATGACATTGGTAATCTCCAAACTCAGGACCCCACCCAGTTCGGGTTTGTAAAAGGCAGATCATGTCTCCTAAACCTGATAGACTTTTTTGAAGCAGTCACCAAAGCCGTAGATGAGGGTAAAGTGGTTCACACAGCCTATCTAGATCTCGCCAAGGCTTTTGACACCATCCCCCACTCTGGAATTATAGATAAACTCACTAAACTAGGTATAAATCCCTATGTCACAAGATGGGTTGCCAACTGGCTCACTGACAGAACCCACACTGTGAAAGTAGCAGACTCCAAATCCAGCTTCAGACAAGTGACAAGTGGAGTACCACAGGGTTCAGTCCTGGGTCCTCTCCTGTTTGGTATCTACTTCTCTGAAGTACAGGCCAACACAGAAGGTCTTTGGCTACCAAAGTTTGCAGATGACTGCAAACTAGGAGCCATAATCAAAACTCCAAAAGATGTGAACATCCTACAAAAGGGCCTTGCTGAGACAGATGCCTGGTGTCAAAGCCAAGGCCTCAAGCTCAATGCCAAAAAGTGCATTGTCATTCCTTTTGGTAAAAACTCAGTACCCATGAACTACCACATAGGTGGTAGTCTACATAACACCGAAAGTGTGATAAGAGACCTTAGGACACAGGTGGACAGTAGTCTCTCCTTTGATAATCACATTGCCACAGTAGTCAGGAAATCCTTCTATGTGGCGCACCTCATCACAAAAGGTTTCTCATCCAGGAAAAAAAGAGGTCATTGCTCCCCTCTACTCGTCACTCATTAGACCCATTATACAGTACAATGCCCCTTTTGGTATGTACCTCACAAGATATCTACAACAACTGGAAAGGCCACAGAAATACCTCACAAAGAGTATTACCAGCCTCAAAGAGATGCCCTATGCAGGCCATCTCAAAAAACTGCAGCTTTATTCCCTTGCACATCACCTATTCAGAGGCGATCTCTGCCTAACATACAAAGCTATGTCAAACCCAGAGCTTTTAGACATGCTCCACTTAAAGAAATCCCAGTCCCTACAAACTACACGCTCTAGGGACCTAAACCTCATCACCACAATAAACAGAATATGCTGGAGGGATAGATTCCTGTCCCAGAGACTTCCCATACTCTGGAACAAACTACCTATCTATATCAAACAAAGCTCCTCATTAGCACTCTTCAAGAAAAATCTTGATGACTGGATGGGAGATAGGAAATTCACCCCGGGGATCACTTCTGTGGCTCTGCTCGACAGGGGCACAGGAAAATAATTTTCTTGGGTGGCGAAAGCCAGGGTACCTTTGGCTAGGCTTATATAGGCCCTAGGGCCAATAGCCTAGTACCTACCTATGAACCTATGGAACAAAAGACTGTACTTTAGCCATTCTTAAAAGAAGCAGCAGTAAAAAGCACTTTGAAAGTCTGCTCTGTGGCATTTGCACTGTTTGTGTTTCAAGTAGTCATTGAATGGCATGAAATGTTACTTAAAACTAACTGACTGAAAGACAGTAGTGTATGCATGTAAAATCAATGCAGTGACAGCAGCTTTATGAAGGAAGAGGCCTGCGTGCTGTAATTTCTTTTTTAGATACAAGCACTGTATTGTGGGATACACAGAGACAGCCTAAACCATCAGAATTACTTCAAGATGCCAGACCCCATGTGGTCAAACTCATAAATTACATATAAAAATATTTAAAAACCTGTAAATAGTCCCAAAGTGGTGTTAAAATGGAGGAAACACCAAACCATGATGAAATAAACACATTTTGTGAGTCTATGGGTACAGTTCTTTAATTTCACTTGCCAGACATTCATACCAATCCAGCAGCTCCTCAGCTACTTCTCTGATGTAAGGTCAACTAGCTTTTTCAATCACTCCAAAATTAAAGGAACAATCCTTACATAAACTAAACATTCACATATCCACACTCCTAACAGTATAACATGTTCATCATACATACACTAGTGCCAATATTTTAGTTTACCAATACAGTTACCTGATGTATTATGTCATTTTTCATGAGATTTTTTTTTAATCATTTAAAACAAGTGACTTTAGCTATACTTACAGTCTGATGAAGTCCTTATGTGAGGGATGAAAGTGCTTACTCTGCTTTTTATAATAAAATTAGAAGTGTTTTTATTGCAAGTAATAGTATCCCAGCTGAACCAGATTTCTTATCCATATTTTCTCGAGCCAATAGAGCTGACACTCTGTACAAACAGCAATATAAACAGTCTTCCAGCACACTCTACTCAGACTAAAACCATATCTTACTCTTTTGGGTTAGAACACCTGTGATTGATCTGTGTACTTCACTTGCCTACAAAATGTTATTTTTACAGCTGTCCCTGAATCCTTGTGTTGCTAGACAGCCAGGTTATCCATAATTCCTTCATGTTATATATTATTTTTTTCTGGTTGTTCAGTCCTGTAGTCACTGCACAGTTTTACTACACCCCCTTTAACTTTCACTATACATTTATAAAAGCTTCAGCTATTTTCAAAAGGTCAAGCTCAATTATCCAGACACGCTGACTCTTGCAATGAAGTATATCTTGTCATGGAAGGCCAGCTGCACTGCAACAACACTGATGACAGGTCAATCTGCAGAGTGAGAATCTCCAAATCTGAAGCCCAAAAACAAATGTGGCTCCGACCAAACACCATAAAAACTGAAAGTAATTATTTTATCACTGGTGCTTTTGATTTGAGTAGTTTTAAAGCATCTTCTACATTTTAATTATACCAAGTATCCTTGCCTATACATGCATTTCCATACATTCAAACACAGCTTCCCTCTTTTTTTTCTGAATTTTGGTAACTGGACTACTTTAAGTCAACACACTTGACTAATTTTGCATGCAATCACAGACTTACTGCTACATTACCTGGTCTTTATACAATATTATGTAAGACTTCCATCACAAAATGTAGGTTTCCTTTTTCATGCATCATTTGATTACTATCCCCTTTCCTTCCCCCACTATATAACAGTACCTTTATTAAATGCAACATAGCACAACATGCTGCTTGAAAGAGAAAGAATGCAGTAAGCCCCACCCACAAGTTTGATAAAAACTAATTTTTAAGTAACATTTCAGATATACTTATATTACATTTATATTAAGCAAATAATTATTTTCTATCGGATACTTACTGATTTCATTTAGCATGTTCTTACATTTTGACCATATTTTTCATTTGAACACATCACTTTTTTAATTACTGTTTTCACTCCATGCATTTTTACAAAATGTCCATAGCTTGCTTTTTTGCATTTGTTGACTGGTTTCTTATTCCCCATTACCTTCTCCTGCCCCATACCTTTTCTTTCTCCCAATTTATCTTGTGCCTGTCAAGGATTTTTTTTAGATTTTTAACAGAAGTGGAAGGAAAACGAAGTAATGCAGGATGCAATGACCTGGAACAAAGTTTCATTCCTCTGTGGAATCTTATGAAAAGAAAAGCACTGTTGGCTTATGTTTGTAATGAAAAGGTATTATCCATAATGAACACCAGTGTCTCAAACCTCTAGGATTGTTCCCTTCTTCCACAAAATGGAAAGAATTTCCTCCTTTAGTTGGCATCTCTGCAGTTTAATCAATATAGGTCTTGTCCATTTTTTCAGTCTCAAATTAGGAGCACTTAGTCTTTGCACTCTACCCTAATATCTGAAACAGAAAGTTCAGTGCATGTTCAGAAGCATTTTCTCAAAGTCTTTACAATCCTTATCTTCAGTTTATTCTGGTACTCCTGTAAACCTGAAGCTGTCTCTGCATGATGTACCCTTGAGGTCAATCAGCTTCTGTGCCATTTGCTCACATTTCAATTGCTGTTCCTCCCTTTTTTTGTTTCACCTCTTCAGCAGTTTGCATACCAGAAATTTCTTCTGAATATCTTGTTAAAAAGTCTTATAGTCTGCATCCTTAAGTTACTTGCCTCAATACATTCCAAACAGGGAACTACTACATCCTGAAAAATTCAGACAGCATTTGGTCAGTCTTTCTCTAGTGTGACTGAAAAGTTTTCTCCTTTATCTGACATTACCATCAGTTTTTCCCATCTCTGCTCCACCATACTTTCAGTCTCCTTCTGAGGTTTCACAGGTGCTCTCTCCCTTTTACTTCAGTTTTTCTCTTCTTTGCTGGGCTTCTACACATTGGCACTTTGGCTACCACTTTTTGTTAATTTACGGTAGTTCAAAGCTTTTGCAGTTTTAAACTGTTCTTGGATCAGAACTCCGATTTTAGCTGATTACACTACCAGTCATCTTGGAATGCAGTTCAGTCACCACTTTTGGGATACAGGAAGGGCTGGTTCCAAGGCCAATCAATCCTACCTTTGTGAAACACTAGAAAGGCTTTTTGTACATAAAGACCTGCAGTTTTGATAACCTCCTATCTAAAGATGGCAAGTTAAGAGTAGTTTCCCCAAGTCAGGAACTTCAGAGATGCAGATGCAACACACTGAAAAGGATTCCAAGGCAGACAAAATTCTGGTACCATGAAGAAACAATTAACCTTTCTAGACAGATGAAGGGGAAATATTTAACAGGCTACATAGAAGCAAGGGAAATCCATCAATATGCAAGCTAAAATGGTGGAAAGATCTACCTTCACTGAGGCATAAGCCAAATCTGTGATGATTAACATAGAAAAATATTGGAAGGCCATAGATACTAATACCAAGGAGGAGTTCCGATTATTTTGCTGGCACTAGACTGATTTTTTTCATTTGGCCATTTAAGTATTATTCGTAGAAGCCTTCCTACCCTTCTTAATAATAGCCAGCACAAGCTTAAACTGGACATCAGCAGGATGAAAACATGCAAGCTGTTTGCATTCTAGACTGGGATGTGGAAGGGTCCCCACTTCTAAGTGTGGAAGGGTTCACTCTAACCATCTAAATAAGGAAAGAATGCCACATTATCCCGGCCAAAAGTACATTATTAGGAGCACCATTTGTTCCTCCACTAACTCCTGGATGACTCTAGGAGAAGGGAAACAGGAAAAAATACATACAAAACAATATGTCTATTTAAAAAAGGCATCTAATGCCCAAGTTTTTGTTTGGTGCTCTACAGCGAACCTGTCTCGCTGCTTTTTGGTCAGTGGATCAAACAGGACTGAGTCTTGGATACACACATCACCTACAAGTTACTTGCAGGAACACATCCCTGTGTAATGTCCTGTCATGGGGATCTACAGCTGATTTGTTCAACCGGTCCACCACTTTGTTCAATGGAGATGTGATTTAGACTGCCTTTAGCATCATTTGTGATTGAAAAGTTAACTCACATGCAGTCATAGCCACCATGAATACAGATTACTTTGTCTGTTGTCACTTGCAAGACCCCTTTTTCCAAGTGGGCTTGAACTCCTTGAGTGCCTTGAGTGCCATCATCTCCTTTATATTGATGTGTTTTTTTTTTTCTTGTTATAAAAGTAACCGTACTCCCCAGACTTTGAGGTCCTTTGAGTGAAGTACCCAAGTAAGGAATAGTCATCTAAGGTTAGGGTCTGTTTGGAGGGAACTCTCTTGAATGTTGGACATCTTTTGACCACCACTCAGCACCTCCTGCAAGATTTTATTTATTTATTTTACATTTGTTGACTGGGATAGTCCACTGGGGATGCACAAGCCAGTGCATTTCTTTGTGCTGGTCCCAAGCCCGGATAAACGGGGAGGGCTGCGTCAGAAGGGCATCCGGCGTAAAATTTCGCCAAAACATTTCATGCAGTCACCAAGAAAAATTTTTATACCGGATCGATCGAGGTCCGGGTTAACAACGACTGCCACCAGTATTGTTAGCCTACAGGGTGCTGGCAGAAATTGGGCTACTGTTGGCCAAAGGAGGAGAAGAGGCGGAAGACATGGCAGGAGGAGAGAAGAAAGGTTAGGACTGTGGTAGTGAGGGTCAGAACTTTGAATATTGGCAGTATGACTGGTATAGGGAGAGAGCTAGCTGATATGATGGACAGAAGGATGGTTGGTATATTGTGTGTGCAAGAGACCAGATGGAAGGGGAGTAATGCTATGTGTATCGGAGGTGGGTTCAAATTGTTTTATCATGGTGTGTATGGGGAGGAGAAATGGCGTAGGAGTTTATTCTGAAGGAACAGTATGCTGAGAGTGCTTTGGAGGTGAAAAGAGCGTCGGATATAGTGATGTTTATGAAGCTGGAAATTGATGGTGTAATGATGAATGTTGTTAGTGTGTATGCGCCACAAGTTGGGTGTGCAATGGATGAGAAAGAAAAATTTTGGAGTGAATTGGATGAAGTGGTGATGACTGTACCCAAGGGCGAGAGAGTGGTGATTGGAGCAGATTTCAATGGGCATGTTGGTGAAGGGAACAGAGGGGATGAGGAAGTGATGGGTAGGTATGGTGTTAAACAAAGGAATGCAGAAGGTCAGATGGTAGTGGATTTTGCAAAAAGGATGGACATGGCTGTGGTGAATACGTATTTTAACAAGAGGGAGGAGCATAGGGTGACATACAAGAGTGGAGGAAGATGCACACAGGTTCATAGGTTCACACTAGGCTATCTGCCCTAGAGCATTTATAAGCCTAGCCAGAGTGTGTTTGGCTTTCGCCACCCATTTTAAATTAATTTTGCTATGCCCTTTTTCGAGGTTAATATACTGTGCCTCTGTCTAACAGTGACACAGAAGTGATATCCGGGGTAAACCTACGATCTCCCATCCACTCATCAAGATTCCTCTTGAAGAGAGTCAGTGAGGGACTCTGCCTAACCTGGACTGGGATTTTATTCCAGAGTGAAGGGAGCCTCTGGGTTATGAATCTGTCCCTCCAGCATGTCCTATTTATTTCAGTGCTGAGGTTCAAGTCTCTCGGCGTAGCTCGATGGGATTTGGATTTTCTGAGGTGCAGCATGTCCATTAATTCCGGGTTGGACATGGCTTTATACGTCAGGCACAGATCGCCTCTGAGCAGGCAGTATGCCACTGAGTAGAGCTGGAGTTTCTTTAACTGGGCAGCATATGGCATCTGTTTGAGCCCTTTGATCCTCTTGGTGAGGTACTTTTGGGGTCTTTCCAGTTGCTGCAGGTGTCTGGTAAGGTACATCCCAAAAGGGGCATTGTACTCAATTATGGGCCTGATGAGGGATGAGTAAAGAGGCATGATTACCTCCCCTGATCTAGATGTGAATCCCTTCATGATTAGGTGGGCTATATAAAATGTTTTTCTAATCACTTTGGCCACGTGGTTTTCAAATGAGATATTGCTATCAACTTGGGTCCCTAATAACTTCTTCCGTACTTAATGGATTACCACCCATGTGGTAATTTGTGGGCACTTTGTTTTTGCCAAAGGGGATAACTATACACTTTTTGGCATTTATCTTGAGGCAATGGCTCTGGCACCAGTTGTCTGTTTCTATGAGGCCCTTTTGTAGGATGCTTGTGTCGGCTGGAGAGTCGATTATGGTGCCTAGTTTGCAGTCATCAGCGAACTTGGTCAGCTCAGTCCTTCTGTGTTGGCCTGTACCTCCGAGAAATATATACTGAACAAGAGAGGCCCCAGGACTGAGCCTTGTGGGACGCCACTTGTAACTGGTTTGGAGTCTGACATGGCTCCAGCAATTCTAACCATGTGGGTTCTATCCTTGAGCCAGTTTGCAACCCATCTAGTGACATAGGGGTTTATATTTAAGCTGGTGAGCTTATCTATAATCCCCGAGTGGGGTATTGTATCAAAGGCTTTTGCAAGGTCCAGGTAGGCTGTGTGGACCACCTTCCCCTCATCAATGGCCTTGGTGACTGTTTCAAAGAAATCGACCAGGTTTAAGAGACAGGATCTACCCTTAACAAAGCCGAACTGGGTAGGATCCATTGTCTGTAGGTCCCCAATATCTTTATTTATGAGGTCCATGATGATCCTTTCCATAGCTTTGCAGACCAAGCTAGTCAGGCTTATGGGGCGATAGTTTCCAGGATCCGCTGAGGCACCACCTTTGTGGAGAGGGACCACTGTTGCTGTATGCCACTCTTTGGGTACATATCCTGTAGTAAGGCTGAGATTGAACAGTAGTTTTATGTTTGGGTTTAGCTCTTCTTGGAGTTCATGTAGGACGCAGCCCGGGACACCGTCTGGTCCCACTGATGCTGTGTTTTTTGCTTTGGAGAGGGCAGCTCTTACCTGAGCATCTGAGATGTCAGGGGGACAGCACTCTGCTGGGATAGATATTTGCCCTTTTGGTGGGGAGGGGAGTTTGCTGAACCTGTCAGCTAGGATGTTGGCAATGTCTGTGGGTTTGGTGTATTTTTTGTCATTTTGGACTAATTCTGAGCATATCTGGGAATTCGCACCCAGGCTCCTAATATAACTAAAAAAAGCCTTGTGATTATCCTTAGTGTCCTGTGCAATTTTTCTCTCGAAGTTGGCCTTAGACGATTTTATGAGTGCCCGTAGTTTTTTGCTAATACTGATCAGAGATGCCTTCCCTTTTTGGGATTTTGCTCTATCATGTAGTAGCTTCCTCCTTCTATTGTACAGTCTGTTTATGGCTGGGGTCCACCAGACAGGACGCCTGCCTTTGGAGGACTGGGTCTTGGTTTTATTTGGGATTGCATGATCCATGCATTCTTGAAGGTGTTCATAGAATGCGTTTATAAAGGATTCTGCAGTCTGGGCCGTATTTTCCACAGGCCCGGGGGCTTTGAAGGATTCCACCTCGGTTTTGAGGAGTGTGAAATTTGCTTTAGAGAAGTTTTTCACTGTGGTTTTCTAGGCAGGGGGTGGGGTCAGGATGTGAATATCCAGTGAGATTAGTTTATGGTCTGATCTTACCAGTGAGGGATACACTTCTGGTCTGGAGCATAGAGCCCCCATGTTGGTGATGATCAGGACCAGTCTGTTCTCCCCTCTTGTGGGAGTGGTAACAAGTTGTTCCATAGCATTTGAGTTTATAAATTCTAGGAACCTTTGGGCTAGGGTGTTGGAGCTAGAGTAATGCTCCCAGTCTATGTTTGGGTAGTTGAAGTCACCCAATATAATAGTGTTTGTAGAGACCTTCATATTTTCCAGTGTTCTCAAGAAGGCCGAGTGGGGTTCCTGGGTTTGGGAGGGTGGTCTGTAGCAGGCTATAAACTGGAAGGCAGTTTTACCCACTGTTAGTTGCACATGGATAGTCTCTGATGCTTTGTGCTGTGCCACCAACCTGGAGGTGTGGGTATCTTTGACGAATATTGATACTCCCCCTCCTTTTGTGGTTCGGTCCAAGTTTTGGGGCTGAAAAGCATGGTATGAGGTATAACCTGGTAGTGCTGGGGTGCTCTCGGGAGCCTTGAACCAGGTTTCTGTTACTGCACAGATATCGATGTTCTCCATGCTAAGGAGAGTTTTGAGTGCGTGCATCTTGAGGTTTAGACTTCTGGCACTGAGTAGCATTACTCTTAGTTTCTTATCCCTTGTGATACCTATGGAGGTGGGTTTGTCTTTTGAGCCTTGCCTAAAAAAGGCACTATGGGGGTGGCAAGAGCTTTTGCCAATATCCGAAAGCCCAGGGGTGACAGGTGCAAGCCATCCCTAGCGAAGCATCGTGGCTTGTCGAGCATGTCATCTCAGGCTGACAGGCATTGGATCCCCTTTGAATGACACCAATACTTAAACCACCAGGTTGGTGGCACAGCACGAAGCATCAGAGACTATCCATGTGCACTGTGGGTAAAACTGCCTTCCAGTTTATAGCCTGCTTACAGACCACCCTCCCAAACACAGGACCCCCACTTGGCCTTCCTGAGAATACTGGAAAATATGAAGGTCTCTCCAAACACCATTATATTGGGTGACTTCAACTACCCAAACATAGACTGGGAGCATTACTCTAGCTCCAACACCCTAGCCCAAAGGTTCCTAGAATTTATAAACTCAAATGCTATGGAACAACTTGTTACCACTCCCACAAGAGGGGAAAACATACTGGACCTGATCATCACCAACATGGGGACACTATGCTCCAGACCAGAAGTGTATCCCTCACTGGTAAGATCAGACCATAAACTAATCTCACTGGATATTCACATCCGGACCCCACCCGCTGCCCAGAAAACCACAGTGAAAAACTTCTCTAAAGCAAATTTCACACGCCTCAAAACCGAGGCGAAATCCTTCAAAGCCCCTAGGCCTGTGGAAAATACGGCCCAGACCGCAGAATCCTTTATAAACGCATTCTATGAACACCTTCAGGAATGCATGGATCATGCAATCCCAAATAAAACCAAGACCCAATCCTCCAAAGGCAGACGTCCTGTCTGGTGGACCCCAGCCATAAACAAACTATACAATAGAAGGAGGAAGCTACTACATGATAGAGCAAAATCCCATAAAGGGAAGGCATCTCTGATCAGTATTAGCAAAAAACTACGAGCACTCATAAAATCGTCTAAGGCCAGCTTCGAGAGAAAAATTGCACAGGATACTAAGGATAACCACAAGGCTTTCTTTAGTTATGTTAGGAACCTGGGTGGGAATTCCCAGATATGCTCAGAATTAGTCCAAAATGACAAAAAATACATTGAGCCCACAGACATTGCCAACATCCTAGCTGACAGGTTCAGTGCAAACTTCTCCCCCCTCTCCCCACCAAAAGGGCAAATATCTATCCCAACAGAGTGCTACCCCCCTGACATCTCAGATGCTCAGGTAAGAGCCGCCCTCTCCAAAGCAAAAAACACAGCATCAATGGGACCAGATGGTGTCCCAGGCTGCGACCTACATGAACTCCAAGAAGAGCTAAACCCAAACATAAAACTACTGTTCAATCTTAGCCTTACTACAGGATATGTACCCAAAGAGTGACGTACAGCAACAGTGGTCCCTCTCCACAAAGGTGGTGCCTCAACGGATCCCTGGAAACTATCGCCCCATAAGCCTGACTAGCTTGGTCTGCAAAGCTATGGAAAGGATCATCATGGACCTCATAAATAAAGATATTGGGGACCTACAGACACTGGATCCTACCCAGTTTGGCTTTGTTAAGGGCAGATCCTGCCTCTTAAACCTGGTCGATTTCTTTGAAACAGTCACCAAGGCCATTGATGAGGGGAAGGTGGTCCACACAGCCTACCTGGACCTCGCAAAAGCCTTCGATACAATACCCCACTCGGGCATTATAGATAATCTCACCAGCTTAAATATAAACCCCTATGTCACTAGATGGGTTGCAAACTGGCTCAAGGACAGAACCCACATGGTTAGAATTGCTGGAACCATGTCAGACTCCAAACCAGTTACAAGTGGCATCCCACAAGGCTCAGTCCTGGGACCTCTCTTGTTCGGTATATATTTCTCGGCTGTACAGGCCAACACGGAAGGACTCTGGCTGACCAAGTTCGCAGATGACTGCAAACTGGGCGCCATAATCAACTCTCCAGCCGACACAAGCATCCTCCAAAAGGGCCTCATAGAAACAGACAACTGGTGCCAGAGCCATGGCCTCAAGCTAAACGCCAAAAAGTGTAGAGTCGTCCCCTTTGGCAAAAACAAAGTGCCCACAAATTACCACATAGGTGGTAATCCATTAAGTACAGAATAAGTCATTAGGGACCTGGGGACCCAAGTTGATAGCAATCTCTTATTTGACAACCACGTGGCCAAAGTGGTTAGAAAAACATTTTATATAGCCCACCTAATCATGAAGGGATTCACATCTAGATCAGGGGAAGTCATCGTACCTCTTTACTCATCCCTCATCAGGCCCATAATTGAGTACAATGCCCCTTTTGGGATGTACCTTACCGGACACCTGCAGCAACTGGAAAGACCCCAAAAGTACCTCACCAAGAGGATCAAAGGGCTCAAACAGATGCCATATGCTGCCCGATTAAAGAAACTCCAGCTCTACTCAGTGGCATACCGCCTACTCAGAGGCGATCTGTGCCTGACGTATAAAGCCATGTCCAACCCGGAATTAATGGACATGCTGCACCTCAGAAAATCCAAATCCCATCGAGCTACGCGCTCGAGAGACTTGAACCTCAGCAGTGAAATAAATAGGACATGCTGGAGGGACAGATTCATAACCCAGAGGCGCCCTTCACTCTGGAATAAAATCCCAGTCCAGGTTAGGCAGAGTCCCATATTGACTCTCTTCAAGAGGAATCTTGATGAGTGGATGGGAGATTGTAGGTTTACCCCGGCTATCACTTCTGTGTCACTGTTAGACAGAGGCACAGTATACTAACCTCAAAAAAAGGCATAGTAAAATTAATTTAAAATGGGTGGCGAAAGCCAAACACACTCTGGCTAGGCTTATAAATGTCCTAGGGCAGATAGCCTAGTATGAACCTATGAACCTATGAGTCTGGAACCCTGTAGTACCTATCTGGCTTAACTGGTGCAGGAGGTAAAGAATCAGGAGACAAACTGGATTCAGAAAATACATCAACAATATCTAGCACAGGAGGAATAGCAAGAGGTCTGTGCTGAGGCAATAAAAGAAAGTCTCTGAGCCTTTTCTTGGATTCTGAATAATCCTGGCTCTCCCAATGGAAATGCTCCCTCATGGTGTGCAGGGTTTCCCCAAAAGAGTAGTCCTCAGGAGGAGAGGATGAAGGGATAGATTCTTCAGCATCAGAGTCCTCATAGGGAGGAAGAGAATATCCTTGTTCTGAAGAGGAATCAGAAGAAATAGAAACCTGGTCAGAGGAGTCATAGTCAGTGTTTTGCCTAGGCCTTTTATCAGGAGGGGGATGGGATCCCCTGATCAAAGTAATTAGGTTCTCAGCCATTTTAAGCATCTGTTTCTTAGGCATGGATGACTGTCCAGGAGAATGCTGTACTTGTTTCTTTGTCTTTAAAGGTGTTGTAGACTTTGCCTTGGCTGCTGAATTGGTCTTGATAGTAAGCTGTGTAGGTCTGAAAACACCCTCAGAAGTTGATGCCTGCTCAGCGGCTCCAGACCCATCTGAGGGAATAGTTTCCATAGGCCCAATACCTTGAGTTTCCACAGGCCTAGTTGTCTCCACGTGGGAGTTGGAGGCGGCCTGTGGCTCTGAGGTAGCGGGTGTCAGGGGCTGCGAAAGCACCTCACTGAGAACCGGCGAATCGGTGACTGGCCTAGAAGAGGCTTCCTAGTCGGTTTTGGACCTCTGATGCCTGTCCTTTTCTTTGTCCTTGCGCTTTTTATGAACTCTGGTCGTCAGTTGTTCCGACAGCATTATATAGTTAAACCTTCGGCCAAAGTAATGTAAAGCAAAATCGAACCAACGCTTAATAGTGCGCTGGTTGAATCTAGCACAAAACTGACAACTAGCAACATCATGGTCAGGGCCATGGCAAGGAATACAGTAAGAATGAAAATCCTTATGAGGTATTTCCCACAAGAAATACAATTAACTTTTACTGACATCGGTCTAGAGCAAGAAAAAGTTTCCCCAATGGGGTTACTTAGCTTTATTGAAGACTTCGGATCTCAAATTCAATTTCAAAAATCTCAGGAGTTGGCCGACCGGCACTTGCGAACTGCTTTTGCTTCAGGCACTGCGCGGCAAGAAAGACTGAAGAAAATGGCTTCAGCTGCATCTTGTATACCCCTGGCGCACTGACGTCAGGGAAGAGGCGACAGCAACCGACGCCAGACCAGGACTTTCGAATTCAGGCTGACTGCGGGTAGCCTGCCAGCAGGATAACCCAAGTGTAATGACTGCAACAGTGAAATACGATGAACATCTGGCAGAAGTCTGAACCAATTTCTAACCCATCAAGGTGGGTCCATGATATTAGCATGAACATTAAAGCGAGACTGTGACAACTTCTATTACCATCCTTCCCTTCTCGAGTAACTCCAACAGACATGGTCACTAGTTCACACTCAATGCAGTAATGTTCCAAAGTAGTCCACATACTTACCTACCCTTAAAGAAAAGGGCATGCTTTCAGAACGTCACTTTCATTCCTCTACCACAGAGTTTTGCTCCAAATCTGCTTGCATCTAAAGTTGTGTGTGCAATGAACTGTAGACAGCATTTATCTACAGTGCTGCTGAAGTTGTCTTTGAAAATGTCAGAAAAAAAAAAGGATTACACCCCAAAGCCTTCTAGCAATTGGCATTCTACCATATATTCCTTTTTAAGCTGTACCTAACAGTTTTAGGACATGAGCAATGGCGACTACTGAAAAATACTTACATTAAAAGCTGCACATCACAAATCTTGTGTTAGCCAGAGAGATAACTAGATAACAAAAATTAAGGGACTCTACATGGTGCAAAAAACTAACACATTCCTCATTTAACTTGCCATGGTTACAGCATCTCTCTTTCTCTCATATATATATATATATATATATATATATATATATATATATATATATATGGGTTCCTATCTGTTGATCGAACTGTCATTACATCGACACTCACCTCTTCGACACAAAAACATCGACTCTTCATATCATCGAAATGTCAGGTAAGCGATCCTCCCCCTCGCAGGACCCATGGTAGCACTTGTTTTTCTGCTACAACGCGTATGGTTCACGTCACTACCTACAATTTCCCTAGACAACGTTGTGATTTACTTCGCAATATAGCCACAAGTGCTACCATGGGTCCTGCGAGGGGGAGGATCGCTTACCTGACATTTCGATGATATGAAGAGTCGATGTTTTCGTGTCGAAGAGGTGAGTGTCGATGTAATGACAGTTCGATCAACAGATAGGAACCCATATATATATATATATATATATATATATATATATATATATATATATACACACATATATACACACACACACACACACATACATACACATACATACGCATGCATACAGTTTTTTTACCCCAGCCTTTCTTCAGCACTACTGTAATATTTACTAGTGTAAGGTATGTACACTAGGTGGAACGGCCACTTTCCAGTTACAGCTGTTGAAGTTAATCTTAAACAACTACGGACAAGTCCAATAAACTGCATGCAGTGGAGCAGTGTCAAACTGATAGCTGAACTAAAATTTTCCTAATTCTTTTCTTCCTAGACATAGTTAAGGAAATACAAGGATGCAAAACAGCCAAGCTGCACATAATCTGTGAGGAAATCCAACAACAAAAATTGGGACTCTAGATTTCATTCCCATGGTACCACTAGTGCTGCAACCATCTCTGCCTGGAAGTAGTCCTGTAAATGGAGATGTCACCAGCAGGGCAGGAAGCAAAAAGAAAGACAGGGTGTGTGATGGTGATACATTAATGGATGATGGTGAGAAAAGCACTATATCTCACTTTCATGGTCCCCCCCCCCCACATTCTCTCCCCCCTAAAACATTTCAGCTCAGTGTTGAGCAGCAGTATGCAGATGTCATTTGTTTATTAACTGGGTAAGGTAGGCTGGTCTGAAGTACATTTTTTTCCCAATTATAACCCTTGATAGAGCGGAGAGGCATGACAAAAATTAAACCTGTACTTTTGTTACAACAGAATGCAGTGCGCAAAATAGTTCATCAAAGATGTACGTGAAAGTTAATTTTCTCTGAGCATTTGTACAGTAGATGCCAATGAAATCTTTTTAAATCAATTAACCACCATTGTGCTGGGATAACAATGATTTGCATAACTCCAAACAAACATACATTAGTTTCAGAAATCCCAGTACCCCCTTCCAGCACACACATGAATAGGATGCATTAAACATTGTTCTCTGCAGAGTTTATGACAATACACAAACAGAAATATTAAAACAATTAGTCATACACTATAGCACAAGACCTCAAATACATACAGGTGCACAAATAAGGATGCTGTGACCTCTCAAGTGCACAAAACAAATTATAAATCACTCAAGCCTTACAATGCTGCTGCCATTTTTAAGGCTACTACAGGCGTGCATCAGTATTCTTAAGGCACACGCTACAAATCACTTCCAGCAAATCCTGAAGTCGCAAGCCCTCTGGTGCTACTATGGTAAGTTAATATAAAATATTACATTCACAACTATGACATCAGAACTGTACGCGGTATGGTATTTTTTTAAATGCTTTTGGTATGGTATTTTTAAATGTTTTTTCCAGCTGACAGAAGACTGCAATGCATAGCATGTAAACCTGATTATAGAAATGTGGAAACAAAAGGAACAGAACTTATCATTGTTTAATCTCTAGAACAACACTGCCTAAATGGAAATTGCAGGTCTTGTAATTTTATATGAACCTGGTTTGTGTTATTTATACATCCTGAATAAACTTTCCACATAGAATAGGAAACGTTACTAAAACCAGGCCCTGTAACTACATGCAAGCATCAGCACTAAGTAATCATTTCAGAATTGTGGCTAAAGCCTGTTTAAACTGCTGGTTAGTCTACGTACCTCTGTTGAAATTCTGCGGTGATGATGGTTTCGCATTCTTACTCTAACAGGAGACTGAACTTCGTCGCTAGATGTTCCTGATGCTTGGTCACTCTCTCCATCTGAGCCCATTCTTATATTTTCATGAACAATTCCTGGAACAAGCAAACAATACCACCATATGTTATACTTCTTTGTAAAACACAGCTTTCAGATAAGTAAATGTCCGCATCAAGGAACAAAAGTCACCTCTTTCCTCTATTCTCTCTTCCAAACATACTGCTGCTTCTAAAACAACATAAATAATTAGGAAAAACAGACTAGTTAAGCACTTATTTTGGTTCTACTTGGAACTAGCCCATTGTCAAGGGGGATATGAGGGGAAAAAACCCAAAATGAAACTGCATTTACTTCAACTTTATGTATGGAATGCACGGAACATTAAATACTTACAAATTATGCTTTTCATATGGATAAGCAAAACAAATGTATACAGTGGAATGTGTCACACCTCTTACTGAAAGAAAGAAAAAGAACTAGAAACGTTAAGCCTTGAATGAAGGATTATCTCACAGGAAGAATGGGAAACAACCACTGCAAAGGACAGGCATAAGCCATCCTTAAAAAATGGGAGACATCAGATAGCAGGAGCTGTAGGCCGTCCAATAAACAATTGTTGAACTAGTTATGAGATGCAGTGTTTTATCTGCAGTCTAAATGCTGCTATTAAACAGACATTTCCTAGAAGAGGACCTTTTGACTGTAGGAAAGATTATAAAACACAGAAGTGCAGCAGTATTGCAAATTTTGCTTCACTGTTGACAGTGTAATTCTCTTTTTCCAAATCACTCAGTAATCTCTGGTAGAATTCAGTCCAGACAGATGCTTTAAACTGAATAACTGTAGCTCAAGTTAGATTTCATTAATTTTTTTGATCACAAAATGTAAAATGAAACTGTAATAAAAAAAAAAATCAAAGCATTTTTTGCAGGGCTTGCCTGTACTTGGCTTGCCCATCTAAGACAGACCTTTCTAATGTCCTTACTTTGGAGGAATGTTCCTATTTTCAGGGCTAATTTAACCTGCAAATGATGTATCAATTTTTGGAGGTATGCCCCTATTTTTAGGTTTGATTTACTCCTTCATAGAAACATGATTTTTGATACTGTCTAGTACACAGAAAAAACATACTACATGACCAACATATTAGTGATACCAACAATTTAGTTAAAGAGGAAACACATATTACAGCTGCCTTTTCAGAAGTAAAAGTAAATGACCTGGTATGGTAGTATTTTGAAGTACGGTTAATTGAAGTCTACATATTTTACAATCTGTCTTTGGAAATGTGCTCATTTTCCGTCATTTTTGTCACACGCCGATTTGTTTAAAAACGTGTTTCTGTGTAGTAACCCACATTCCTACTGGAAGTAGAAGAGATGTGAGCTACCTGGTATTCAACCTTTATGCCAAATAAAAGTCCAGATTTTTCACTGGATGCACCTACTTTTCAAGGTCACTGTTTCTATTTTCAGTGCGTCAGGTTGAGAGATATGACCTAGGGTGAGAGTGGGGACAGTGTACCAACTGGTTGAAGGCAAGCAGCAGACAAGACAAACAGCAGCATCAATCAGGCCACAGGGCTGTGGATACATGCATGCACACACTGGGCCTGGTATAGCAAGCCCTTCACTGTGCTGACCGTCCATCAGAGGGGAAGAGAAAATAGGACACAGAAATTTTAAGCCCAGCAAGATGACTTCTGTGCAGTCACAGGCTTTCATCCTCCAGCACAAGCTCAAAAAATGAGCAAGAGGAAGGTTAATACCTAATTAGAAAATGGAGACCTCCTCTATGGAGAGATACGGAATGCTTACAATGGGTGGAATACGGGGACTAACATAGCCAATGTGGGGGGGGGGGCACAAGCAAAGTGGCTAACGGGAAGAGACTTTTTAATGGGAGTATCTACTACAACTTCCTTAACTTCTTTAAATGTTCTGAGTTATGACTTCCATTAGTCACAGCAATAGCTGCTGA
This sequence comes from Protopterus annectens, assembly GCF_019279795.1. NCBI lineage: Eukaryota > Metazoa > Chordata > Ceratodontiformes > Protopteridae > Protopterus > Protopterus annectens. The sequence goes on from NC_056739.1 coordinate 1,053,477,700, forward strand.
TACCACAGAGAAACTGACTGCATCACAAACATGGTTTGTAATGATTCTTGTTCGCAAATGAAAAGTTATTTAAAGTATTCAGTGTCATTACTTATGAGGATGACAGCTGAAGCATATTCCTCTTATGGAACTCATCTCTGCTGCAGGCATCAAAAACTAATATCAGACTTGCAACAGTCTTAACTGGTGTTACTCACAGACATCACATTATGAGCAGTTCATGTTTTAGGGGTACATTACCAGAAATCTTAATATTAAGGCAAACCAAAGCTGTCCATCAATTAAGAAATGTACAGCCTGGGCCTGGGGATGTTTGCCTTTTTCACATTTTCATGAGGGAGATGAAGATTCACTGAAAAGTCACTAAAGATGACTAAAAGAAGGAAAGAGAAAGAGAGGAGGAGAGTTATTCATTTGACTTACAAGGTCAGATTATGACTAAGAGTCAAATTCAATCCTCCATAATGATGGAAGATAAATTAAGTTATCTACTCTTTCTCCATGGTTATGGTAAAGCAGAAACACAATCGACAACCTCCAGCACCAGCATATTTACCTGCAAAAATCCATTGATGGGTAATTTACTCTGCTCAGGTGTGTGTACAGCTGAACATTTTTTTTTTTTTTTTTTTTTTAACTCCACTATTTCTATTCTTTATCCTATCAAAATACCCCATCACCCTTAATTCTTTCCCATCTAACATCTTCCTATAATTACAACTGGTACTCACCCAACAATTTTGACAGTGCTAGTGGCTGCAAGTGGTGGGAATGACTAGGCAGAACATCATTAGTGGGAGAGGGGAGCCTTTCTACCTTATGGTACATCTCAGACTTGCATTCATGCAATGTCTTGGGGAAGCCAGGCTCATATAGACAGCCATGCAAAACTCAACCCAATGTAGTGTCTAGATGACTTGTATGCACAGGGCTGTGTGCCAGTCCAACATGCTGTTCCTCAAGCTGCCACCTGGGGGGGGGGGGGGTAGCACAACAGTAACAAGGACTCCCATGCCCTCCCCACTTCCTGGGATGAAAAAGATGGCTACCAGCTGCTCAATTCCTCCTCTAGATCTTTTGTTTCCTCTGCCTCTCAAGCTTATCATCTGGTTGATTCAAACGGATATTTCTTATCCTGAATATGGGCCTAAAGCAGGATTTAGGCTCACAAACGACTGTTATTCTAACATAAGCACCAAGTTTCATTACATGAATTTCTACTGTACCATAAAAGTCACTGCAACAGCATGATAACTGATACATTGGAAAACTCTGACAACCAGCTGGGCAAAAAATAGAGTAAATAAATAATGCAGTATCACTAAAGTATTACCAAACATACTGAACATATTTAGTAGGCAAGTATAGAAAAGACATTTAACAACAAAGTCAGTCTGAAAATCCTTCATGTAATTTGGGGAGCAACAGGTTGTTAGCAATGGCAGTTTTAACAAGAAGTGAATGTAACAGTAACATTAAAGACTGCTTATGTGAGAAAACCGGCTAGGAAAAAATGTCAATCTTATTTAATTTTTTTTTATATAACTCATATAATTATTCAACTTCTCCGTTACACCTGTGGATCTGTGCAACTGTCAGGTCTTTTCCTTTGCCGAAGTCTGCTGTTGGAGCGACATGATAATTGCAGTAAAGTACTGAAACATATCACCTTGCTCATACTGACAGAGATCTGACACTGGCAGCAGAGGATGGTTGCAAACAATAAAGCACTACCTGTAGTCTAGGAGAGAACACCGCACTGTAATGGCCACCATGAAGTGCAGTAAATTGTTGTAATGTGTCATGGGTCTACATCAGCTTATCGAAAGCTGATAACATCAAATGCTAGTTGATCGACCTCTAAAGGTCAAACAAACAAAACAGCGAAGACATGGAACAGCACCCCCCCCCCCCTGTCACCAGCCAACTACAATGTGCCACCTGCATTCGGCAACAGAACACCACATCAAAGCTGGAGAATGAAATGGTAATTCAGTAACTAGTCGCAGAGCTGTACAAGGATAAAGCCAGCACCTGCTATGATAATAAGGGATAAAGCAGTAGAAATCCTGCAGAAGACTTGTTTTAAGAATTGGATATAGGTAGTTCGTTCAATACCTTCAACATTGTATTGCTGGAAAAAAATTACTGGTCAAAGGCATATTCAAACTCTGATGATATAACCAAAGACAAACAGATTTCATTATCAGATCACAGTACTGAATTTCAAAAAGGGTACATTTATATGTAGTACTAAACTGATCTTCATAATGCGGTGCTAGCCTTCAAGCTGTTAAACAGCACCTATATACAAGCCAACATCAAATTACTGGTATTAACTGCATGTGTAGACTATCTCTGTGTGAAGCAAATCAGCATTAAATACATTTTTGGTGTTAACACTACTGTTGCATCAATTACTGAAGAAATTTACATGAAGTCAGATTCAACTGATTACAGATAAAAAGGACCAACTTTGCCACAAGGGTAATGCTACACAACTTAAATACATTTGGAAGATAAATATGAAAATTGCAACAATGTGTCATCTGCTGGAGCACTTATGAACAGGCCTAAATTTCCTCAAAGTTGTCAGGAAGTACAATTAATGGAGAAAAATCTAGAAGCAGATGGTGTCAAGCAAGCATTATGTTGTTTTCTGAAGAATCTCCCACACATGCCCACATTTTTGTATTTTAATCTTTATTACCTACTGTTACTGACAGCAATATCAGTGAGCTGAATCTGATTAAAGTGTACAATTAAATATAAAAAGTAGCACAGATTTAAAATTGGAATTGGACGAGCTCTGTGTTCCAATAAATATCAAAATTTCAGCTAATGTTGGGAAACGGAGCACCACATCGAGGCAGAGGACACCAGACAACTTTTGTTTAAGTAAAACTGCATTGTAGCACTTGATGTAAAACAAAAATAGGTGACATTTAAGCAATTTAGTTTTGAATTTATAGTTTTTGAGATGTTACTGTGCCAATATTCTAGACAAACACAGTAAACAGTTTATATGAAAAATACATTTTTGTAAGTCTGAAAAACCATGACCAGAGGAGGAATGGAAATCTATTGGACCTTTCCTAACTGTATAAGCTCATTTCAGCTAAAAGAATATGAGAGGCTGTTTGTAGCTCAGGTAATAAGGATGCCAAGGACTGTTCCCACTTTAAAACAGACAGTAACATATCAATGTGTACGAGGTACAGCAAACCTAAGTCTCATTCTGCCACTGGCTTGCCAGATGCAAACTAAGTGACCTGGAACCAGAAGTGTGGCACTTCTATAAACCTCTGCTACTTAATATATATTGAATGAGACTGCCGTGCCTTAGGATACCATAATCTCAGACTTAGAATGTACTACTCTCACATTCACACTCAATGTTCTGCAATTCTGAAAACCTCAACTACTGCACAAATTGAAACTGTACATACAGCAGCAGTTCCTACACTAACAGGACCAGGAAAAGGAAAAGTCAGGAAATGCTACAATATGTGCTACTGTGAAACAAATACAGCTTCTGGTACTACAGGGTCAGGTGACGTCCTGTACAGTAACTGCTGCAATGAAAAAGCTAGTTAACACTGCACAAAATCTTACTAAGGCTGATGTTCTTGAGATTCAGGAGGCCTTGTTTTACTGTTAGACAGGGTGCGCTCAGAAATGCGTACAATGACATGTTCGAGGAAATATAAGATGATGTGGAACAAAACTGTGCCCCAACAAGCTGACTGTGCACTCTAGAAAGATAATTCATATGGAACAATGCGTAAAGCTAATCTGCTGACCAACCAAAACGTTTATGGAAATAAAGATGCCCGAAAAAGACTCTGATGGCTCCTAGGAGTGATATGTCAAAATAACGGAAACCTGTTCTAAGCACTGACTTATTAAGCAGTGGAAATCAGACTCCATGAATAATCTCCATTCCTGCAAAGGGACAGCTATCTCCAGGCCTTTACATCAGTTCATCAGTAGAAGCTTAATGTAAAAGAATACTGTTAAACTCAGCATGCATATGGCCTTGTGGTTGCATCAAAGTATCAGTACAACACTGTGAAGGATCTTGCTGCAGACAAAAACTACAGTGATTTTGAAGTACTCACCTGTAATATTTACTTCATTTAGAGAGGATCACTAGATTTTGTGGTGACAGTGATTCAGCATCTGAAAGCTGCTTTCTAGGTTTTAAATGTGAAGTCTGTCACCATAGCCAATGACCATCAAGCCTCCTCTGGCTGGACTTTAACCCATTCAACAGTCCAAACGGACATCCATTCAGACAGCCATATTGGTGGCATCTTAACAATGAGAGAGATGGTACAGCGTTCAGTCCGTCCCCTAGTTGGGGAATGAGTGATTATGGCACCTCAGGTGACACTATGCTCTCCCTGTGTGACTGCATAGTCAAATGCACCCAAAGTAAGGGCTACTGCCTGTGTGGCTTGGAGGCAGAATACCAACTAAAGGGCTAGCTTTGCATCAGTGACCCTCCTTCAAGGGATTTTTAGCACCAGGCAACACTGGTTTTGCCCTCCTCTATGCAAATGGAGTTAGCCAGCTGCTTTCTAGATACTACCTAAAACACCACAAGCCGATCTTTTACAATGGCACGATACTGGTCACTACTCAAGAAAAATATGCAAATAAAACACAGAGCATAAAAAATATCCCTGTCGCTTGAGTACTGCAGGGGGTTTACAATGTAGCAACCTACTCTGGGAGCAAAAAGAGACATGAACCAGCAGAGGTAAAATTCTCTGGGTTGTTAGAGTAGACATCTTATCTTATGCATGCAGTTTAGCAGGGTACACAATGTGGTGCCATATAAACCAAAGTTATTCAAGACTGAAAAGGAATGGCCGCAAAGTTCAGCACCTGGGACTGGACAACTGCCTGAAATTATTGATGCTTAGTGAGGCAGTCTCTGGGAATCTGCCATTCAGAGGTTTTGAAGTGGATCTATGACTGTTACTTACTAAAGTGAGGGAGAAAGACTCTCAGTTCTTTGCTGGCAGTCCAAGTAAATAAGAGTTTTCCAGACTGCGCTCGAGAGGGTAACCTCTCTCTCGCTGATAATGAATGATGTCATACTTCTTACAGTGTTTTTCTAAGACTTGCTACAGGTGACAGAAACAGATGTCACAGAGAACTTTTCCTTGATCAATACCATCAGATCTACTGAACTTGTAAATGAGAACAGGCTACATCTAGAAAGGAGAGCATAAAATAATACAAGCCAAAATAAGCATGTTCTGTAGTCATGAATAAAGAAAAAGACAACAGACTGGCAAAAAAAAAAGGGAGAAAGTACAGTTGTGTACACTTACCATAAATGTAGATGTTCGAGTGTATTCACTGTTGCAGTCATCACATTTGGGTTATCTGCTTGCAGTAGCCCTCAGTCGGCCTGATTATCAAAGTCTTGGGTCCTGTGTCGGTTGATGTCCCATCTTCCATGACATCAGGTAGTCAGGGGTATAAAGCATGCAGATGACGCCATTACATCAGTTTTTCTTGCCCCAGATGTCAGGTGCCCCCCTAATGGGAAGCGATTAAGTATATATATGCAAATTTATACCTCCAACAACAAAGCAAATACACCAAAAAGCTTTCAAGCATAGTAAAGGAGAATAGAGGTATGGTCAAAAGATGTCAGGGGGCTGGAGGGAGGGTAACCAGGACTGCAACAGTGAATCCACTTGAACATCTACATTTATGGTAAGTGTACACAACTGTACTATGTTCTTTGTGTTTCACTGTTGCACTCATCACATTTGGGTAGATTCCCAAAGCTAATGATGGGAGGAGGAATTTAGATAGCATTAGGACCAGCTATAAGGCCCTGCAAGACTGCAGTGGCAAAGCCATTCTGGATTTAGAGAAAATTGGTAAATGGTAATTCTTGGTGAAAGTATGTACAGAACTCCAGGTAGCAGCTTCTAGGATGTCCCTGGTAGGGACACCTCTGAGAAAGGCTGTAGAAGTAGATGCAGCCCTGGTTGAGTGTGGTCTTATCCCCGGTGTGATAGGTTTTCCATGGTGCTTATAGCAGAAATGAATGCAATGGTCTATCCATTTAGAAACAGTTTGCTTTGAAATGACCTTCCCCTCTGCCCCTGCAGCAAAAGCTACCAGCAGTTGTTCAGATTTCCTTTGAGGTTTAGTCCTGTCCAAAGAAAATCTAAGTGGTCTGTGCACATCTAAGGAGTGTAGTATCCGTTTCCCCTTTGTTCTGTGGATTAGAAAAGAAGGTTGGTAAATGAATGGACTGATTAAGAGCCACACTGGATACTACCTTGGGCATGAAAGAGGGATTTGTCCTGATGGACACCCTGTCCACATGAAAGATGAGGAAAGGCTCCACTGCCATAAGGTCCTGTAATTCAGATACCCTTCTTGCTGAAGTGATTGCTAAAAGGAAGGCTGTTTTCCAAGAAAGTAATTTTAACTCTGCACTTGCAGCTGGCTCAAAAGGAGGTAGAGTTTCCAATACAAGGTTAACATCCCAGACTGGAGCTGGGGCTCTCCTGGGTGGTCTTAAATTGTTGGCCCCTCTGAGGAACTGCTTGAGCAGTGGATGAGAGAAGAGGGGTGGTTCTGTGTTGTAATGAGCTGAAATGGCTGAGGCATGAATTTTGATGGAGGAAAAAGAAAGGCCCTTGTGAAGCATCTCAGTTAAGTATTGAAGATTCTGAGGTAAATTGGGAAATGCTGTGGCCATCCCTTGAGTTTGGTTCCAGGCGCAGAATCTTTTCCATTTTTCAGCATAAGATTTTCTAGTACTAGTCCTCCTTGCCTCCAAAATGACATCCAACACTTGTTTACTGAGGGATGGTAACCCAGAGATTAGGTAATTAGCCAGGCTGCCAGGTTCAGGGTTTGAAGCTGAGGATGCAGAATCTGGCCCTCCTGCTATGACAGCAGGGTAGGGGTCTGAGGCAGGTGCCATGGAGCCAGCAGTGACACACTGCGCAAGAAGGGGTGCCAGTGTTGGCGTGAGCAGTCTGGTGCAATCAGTATTGTCCTTGGTTTGTCCTGTTTGATATTTAGTATTATACAACGACCCCCCCCATTAATATTCCAAAAGTGCACGCTGATTGGTCAGTGTGCATGTTGTAAATCAGACTTATACTAATGGAAAAAGGTCCGGTCACCCGGACTTTTTCCATTAGTATAAGTCTTTTTTTACAGCAACGGAGAACGCAAGATCTCCGTTGCTGTTTAGACACTGTCTCGCTATGTTAAAGGAGGTTAACATAGCGAGATAGCTGTAAAAAAAGTAACGGAGATCTTCCTTTCTCCGTTGCTTTTTTTTAAAGCTGTCTCGCTATGTTAAATGGGTTTAACATAGCGAGACAGCTTTAAAAAAAGCAACGGTGATTCTCTGTTGCTTTTTTTAAAGCTGTCTCGCTATGTTAAACTCCTTTAACATAGCGAGACACTTTGTAAAAAGCAACGGAGATCTTGCTTTCTCCGTTGCTTCCACCCAACTCTGCTGTACTGCGTAAGCATACGCATGTGCAGTACATCAGAACTGCTGCAGAATACCAGACAGCTGCGGAAGGGCAGCAAGGAGGCATTATACAATGCCATTATTTAAGAAAAGTAATTATTATTTTTTCTTAAATAATGTCATTGTATAATAGCAATAACCCATTTCTGGGTGTGGGTAACGCTGGATTTACCCACGGTTGTCTTTGTTTGGCCACTCGGGCTTCGCCCTCATGACCAAACCACACCAACTGTGGGTAAATCCAGCATTACCCACACCCAGGCGTGGGTTATTGCTATAGTACCTTGGAGAGGAGAGGCAGAGGAGGAAAGGCATAAACTGATAGATTTTTCCAGCTGAAAGACAGGGCATCCACTTTCCAAGCTTGTTTGTGGGGAGTCTTTGTGCAGAATTTGTCCAATTGGTAGTTTTGAGGGGAGGCAAACAGGTCTATATCTGGACACCCCCATTTATTAACACGTTGAAAGTCTTTGGTTCCAGTTTCCACTCGTGTGGGTCCATGAGATTTCTGCTTAGTTCGTTTGCCAGTGTATTTAGTTTTCCTGGCGGGAATTGAGCCTGTAGATGCACTTCGTAACTCAAGGCTGTGTTCTACAGAGCCATGGCTAGTCTGCAAAGGGGGTATGAATGGGTACCCCCCTGCTTGTTTATGTACCACATAACAGTGGTGGTGTCCGTTCTTTACCATTAACTGTCCTGGAAGAATGTGGTCCTTGAAGGCTGTCAGAGCATTCTGTACAGCTAACATTTCTTTTGGATTGATATGCAGGTGCATTTGGCTTGGGTTCCATTTGCCCTGAATGCACTTCCCTGCCAGGTGAGCCCCCCCCCCCCCATGCATAGTCTGATGCGTCTGTTGTTAGGGTTTGGGCGGCAGGGAGTAGAGTGAATGGTAGTCCCTTGTTTTGGTGGCAGGCCTCTGCCCACCAAAGGAACTCTTAACTGTAGGCAAGGTGCGATAGGAATCATTGCTTCTAGATCCTGAGAATGTTGACACCATAGGCTTTTTTAGATACCATTGTAGTTTCCTCATATGCAGTCTTGCATATGGAATTAGGAGAATGCAGGAGGCCATGAACCCCAAGGCTTGCAGTATTTGCCTTGCAGATAGCAGGGTTTTTGTGGCCATTAGTTTGATGTAAGTTGTCAAATGAATTTGTTTCTCTGGTGTGAGGAAAGCCATCTGGGAAGTTGTGTTCAAGCTTGCTCCCAGGAATATAATTTGTTGACAGGACACCAGATGTAATTTCTTTTCATTTATGGTGTACCCCAGACAAGTTAGCACCTTTTGTACAAATGCCAGATGATTGAAAAGTATGCCCTGGCTTTCTGCCTGAATTAGACAACCGTACAGGTAGGGGTATATTTGAATATTTCTTTGCCTGCAAAATGCAATGACTGGAGCTAGGCACTTTGTGAATATCCTGGGTGCAGTAGATAAGCCAAAGGGCAGTGCAGAGAACTGATAGTGCATGTAGCCTGCTTTGAAGAGTAGGTATCTTCTGCAAGATTCCCCGATTGGGATGTGCAGGTAGGCTTCCTTTAAATCTAGTGTTGCCAACCAGGCATCCTCGCCTAGCAAAGGAAGCAACTGTTGAAGAGTTACCATCTTGAATTTTGAGATCACCAAAAAGGTGTTTAGGATAGAAAGGTCCAGGATAGGATGCTATAAGTTGTCTTTTCTGGGTACCAGGAAAAATCTTGAGTAGAAACCTTGTCCCTTTTCTTCTTCTAGTACAGTTTGAATAGCCCTTATGCTTAAGACAGAGTACTTGCTTTTGAGCCTCTGTCCACTGATTTGGGAGTAGATCTGGCCAACTGTTTGGGGTTGGTAACGTGTGGAAGTGAAATCTGTATCCTTGGGAAAATATATTTAAAACCCATTTGTCCTGGATAATGAGTTCCCAGTTTTTTGCTTGCAGAGCAATCTTTTCCCCCTAAAGGAGCAGTCAGTTGAGAAGTGCTTGGAAGTGTTAAAGTTAAGTCACTGAGACAGCTTACCATAGGGGGGAGTCTTACTACTCCCTGATTTGGAAGAGGGAGCCCCCCACTGCTTAGTCCTGTGCGTACACTGGGACTGAAGCCGGTGTGTTCTGCTGGTTCTGGGTTTGGACTGAGAAGGCCTGGAAGAGGCAGGAAAGGACCAATTCTTAGAGGGCCAATGCCTACTAAATCTTGGAGGCTGTACTTGCAGGAAATCTTTAACAGTTTGCATATATTTAGCTTTTTCCTCCATCTTTTTAAGTACTACTTCTGCTTTGTTGCCAAACAGGCGGTCATGACTTAAGGGAGCATCCAGCAATTTAGCTTTAACATGATCAGTCAAGGATTGCTCCTTAAGCCAAGAATGCCTTCTAAGTACAGACCCAGTGACAGCAGCCCTGCAAGATGCCCCTAGTGAATCAAAACCACATTGTAAAGTATGTTTTCGAACTTGTTCAGAAAAATGCATTAAATCTTTATTTTCAGCACAGTCAGGAATCAACATCACTTTCTGTTTAAGCAATCCAATAATATGCGGATGATACCTTAACATATGAAACTGGCAGGTAAAGGCCCTAATGGCCAAGGTTGCAGAAGTGTATACCTTCTTACCCCATCTATCCAGCTCCCTGGAATCTCTATCAGAGGGGGTAGGACTTTTGGCAGTAGTAGCCTTAATGCCTTTGGGTCCCTGTGAAATGGTCTCAGGATCCGCAATAGAATTTTTAAAAAGGAACTTGAGAGAGTCAGGAACCCTGTAATATCTACCAGGTTTTCTGGGAGCAGGAGGTAAAGAGTCAGGCGCCAAGCTAGATTCCGAAAAGGCATCATCAACAATGTCTAGTACAGGAGGGATAGCTAAAGGCCTGTGTTGGGGTAGGAGTAAGAAATCCCTGAGCCTCTTTTTAGAATCAGAGTAATCCTGGCTTTCCCAGTGGAAATGCTTCCTAAGAGTATGCAAGGTTTCACCAAAAGAGAAATCCTCTGGGGAGGAAGCAAAGGGAATAGAGTCCTCTGCATCAGAATCCTCATAGGTAGATAAGGGTAAATCCTGGTCATCAGAGCAAACAGAAATTTCAGAATCCTGATCAGAAGTATCATAAGCAAATTCAGTCCTAGGTTTCTTAGAGGGGGAAGGCTGGCTTCCCCTAATTCAAGTAATACAGTCTTCAGCCATTCTTATCATTTGTTTTTTAGGCATAGATGCCTGACCATGCAGTCTGGGCGTCGGTTTTCTAGGCATGGTTAGAGTTTTAGGCCTTGAAGAAGATGTCGTAGGTTTAATATGCACGTCAGTAGGCCTAAATACACCCTCAGAAGCCGGTGCCTGCACAGCGGCTCCGGACCCATCCAAGGTAGAGACATCCGCAGGTTCCACAGTTGAAGCAACTCGTGGCATGCCGGACTCCAAATGGGTCTCAGTAGAGGCCTGCGAATCTGAAGTAGCACGTATCAGGGTCTGTGAAAGCGCCTCACCGAGTACCAACATACTGGTGACTAGCTTAGGAGGAGCATCGTCGGCAGCTTTGGACCTAGGCGGCCTGTCTCTGAATTTATCTTTGTGTTTTTTCAGAATGTCAGTAGTCGGGTGGCTTACCGAAAACATATCTGGATAATTGAACCGAATACCAAAATATTTAGAAGCGTAAATATACAGACGATGAATAGTTTGCTGTTTAAATAAGGCACAAAACCAACAGCGAGGTACGTCGTGGTCAGGGCCTAGGCAAGGAATACAGTACGAATGAAAATCTTTATGAGGTATTTGCTTTCCACAAGAAATACAATTATTGACTTTTACTGACATTGGTTTAGAGCAAGAAAAAATTTCCCCAACGGGGTACTTCACTTTAGTTGAAGACTTCGGTACTGAAACTCGAAAACGAAAATTTCAGGAGTTAGCCGACCGGCACTTATGAACTGCTTCTGCTTCGGGCACCGCACGGCAAGAAAGACTGATGTAATTGCGTCGGCTGCATGCTTTATACACCTGACTACCTGACGCCATGGAAGATGAGACAGCAACCGACGCAGGACCCAAGACTTTGATAATTAGGCTGACTGAAGGCTACTGCAAGCAGATAACCCAAATGTGATGACTGCAACAGTGAAACACGAAGAACATCCTAGCCTTAGCCTCCTAAAGACCCTCAGTGCTGAAACAGAAGTTAAACAAATAGTCTCAAGTATTTGACAGCTGAGGACATTAAAGTTTAAACAATGTTAGTCGCCACCCATGATGTAAAGAAACAAATCTCTGACTAAAACCCAAACAAAAACTACAGACTGTATAATGGCTCAAATGCTGTAGGCGCCAGGTGGAAGACTAAGAATAGCAATCCAATGTCAGCTTGACCATTCTGGGGAAAGGGAGAGATGGCTCCCATTGGCTGATCAGCAGTAATAAAGCAGAGGCAAGACAGTAACACAGACAGGCACACATGACAGTAGGTCCTCACAGTAACATGGGATGGAGGTTAGGGCCTAAATTACATGCCTTCATTGCCAAAATCAGCTAATAGAGGTGAGGGGCACAGCTCACTCAAAGATCTGGAGACACTTCCAGGAAACATAAAATATTTATGCATTCCAGTTAATCCTGTGTCTGGCCTAACCCAATGGGTTGTGCTCACTCAACAGTAGTGCTGTTTTTTCTCAGTGATCCTCCCAGATTGTTGAGTTCTCCACTCTGTCATGGATAAACAAGCCCAGCCATGCTGCAAAGGAACCTCATTTTTGCTGAGTGCATTCATGAGCACATCATCTTGTCTACTACCTAAATCCTGCCATCATACATGCAAGACAGGGAAAAAGCCTAGCTGGTAAACTGAACGTTTTACTTCCATATTTTAAGCAAACAGGCTACAATGGAACACAGTGGGCCATCTTCAGCCACAACGTCAAAAAAAAAAGTCTGAATACAAACAGCTAATATAATACCTAAATGCACCACACATCAACTTACTAAGACTGCATACTGGTTCAGCTGCAACATCTCCACCTCAATTCCAAGGCTCTGGGTTCAATCCTGATCTTTGATGATGGCCTCTGTGGTGTTTTGCAAATTCTCCCCATATCTGCCTGGGTCTCTCTAGGTACTTCTATTTAATCCTCCCTCTCTAACATGTCTGTGTGTTTGTGTTATGTAGTATTTGCCCTTGTTGGCTAAGTCATGACTGAAAAGGGTCTTGGAAGGACTAGTTCACTTGCCTGATGAAACATTGGGATTAAAAATTGGTAAAGCTATGTACTACTATTACGGTTAAACTAAACAGGAATCAATAAAATGGGGTAAAACACTGAAATAAAAAGCAATACAACTTTGTTGAGAGAAGAAAAATAGCAATGTTCATCAGTGCAGTCAAATGTGTTAAATGAACCATGTGCAGCAACATCAGAACACTGACATAAGAGAAGGAAGAGTAGAAAAGGAAAATTAAGTGATGCCAAGAAGGTTAGGGCACCTAGAAAATTGAGCTAGGTTACATTTCAGTTTCCTTTAAAGGCTAAAAAAGAACTGAAAGAGTCAAAATACAGTGGGGAACGATTGATGGAAGAGGCTTTGCCCCAAGAATAGCTCTCACTTCACCACCACAGTCCATTACACCATCCTCAACAGTGCCACCTCTGTATCTTTCTGCTGGCAAACATTCCAATCACCTCTACTCCAAGTCTTTAGTAAGAAGCCAAGATACTAACACCTATGCAAGGGCTAAGTCAACTTCCAACACACACAACAGGTGTTAAGGAATTTGTTTAGTTTTATACATTGCAGAACAATGCCGAAAGAGCAGTCAACTGTGGCAGAACAGAGACTAGCCTATAGGTGCTGATGTTATCAGGTACAAGATGGATTACAAGGGACTCTACACAAACCAATAAGCCTTAAAGCAAAAGTGCAGCGACACATTCAGTAATGGTAATAACTTCACAAATCAATATTTTTTGTACAACATGTACCTGTTACAGCTTACTAAGTTTTTGTAAACAGCACTGCTGTCATGTTTCACTTTTCCATATTCAAATAAATTGCAAGGCTCCCTACTGAAATGTCGACATCATGGAAAAAAAAAAAGACTGGAAACCCGGCGAACAGCAAATCTTGATAATTGCTCTTCTCTTTTAAACTTCTTTTTGTGTGGGGGGTATACATGTCCCCCACATCCCCTGAACTTGTATATATCAACTCTAAGATCACCATACCTTGGGGAAAACAGAATATTCAGAGAAATGGCACCTTGGACTTAGTATTTGTAAGTCCTTCTTTCAGCCATTCAGTCTCCAGATTTCAGGACTTGCTGTAGTGGGTCCAGACAATTCAAAATGGTTACCAAATTTTAAGTTAATTCTTGGTGCAAGATACTCAACTGAAATTTCAAACATGCAATTATGATAACATGACATACAAAGAAACAACAGCAGTAGAAAAGAAAACCCAAGTAGAGATTAGTTAAAATGCTGGGCATACAAAAGGAACAGTGCTGCAAACAAAAGCCTTGTTAACATTTTAAGTAGAATGCTGTAACACAGAACTACAGGAACACCTGGGTAAGCAGGGAGGTATGCAGCAATTACAGTTAGAAACCAACATCCTTTATCCTCTGGAATAAATGTTTACAAAACATGATGTCTCAATTTTTTTAAAGAATGATAACCTTAATAGTACTCTCCCAAAAAATCTCTAAATCAAATTAGCACAATCAAATTTAGACCCCAATGCAGTGCCGAGATAGCATAGTAGTTAGAGTCCTAGCTTTGCATGCAAGCATTCACGGTTCGAGTACCAAGACAGGCACTTTATTTGGAAGGCGCAGTGGGTAATGTTGTTGCCTCACAGCAAGAGGTTTTCCTGTTCGACTCTCGGCTGGGGTGCCTTCTGTGAGGAGTCTGCATGCCCTCCATGCATTTGTGTAGGTTTCCTCCCACGTTACAAAGTTATGCGTCGGGAGTGCTTCTCCCCAGGCCTCCGCCGAAAATTGGCTTTGTTCCAAGTAGGACTTTCTCGGTAAACAAATGTTAAACAAAAAAATAAAATAAATGAAATTAATGAAAACCACTGGTGCTGTAAGGACATAAATTTATTATCCTCATAAAGCAAGGATACTGAATAATCCCCATTCTGCCATGAGTTACTGTGTTTACTTTGCTTTTTAAAAGGCAAAAAATGGTTAGACGTTTTCAGGATGACCCATTATGATCTGATAAGCAACTTAATTTATGCCTGGAATGTACTGCTTAGATGGTAGAAATGGTGGGGTAATGAGACTGGGGAATCTAGTAAAAAAAATATCCGAAGTAAAAAAAATGTGATCACTGTAATACACACTACTTTCCAAAACTATAATACTGTAATACACAGTACTTTCCAAGACTATACAATAATCTATTACCCGAAGAGTGATTCATAACTTTATTCAGAAATAATTTTGTTATGTCTGTGGAAATAGAATATAGCAGTCAAGCCAAGACTTACACACCAAGCATTTATTGATAAAAAATAAACAAAACAAAACAAACGTTCATCAGTCTGGTGAAGCAACCAGAGTAGTTGTGAAAGCGCTCGTGTTTGTTTTGTTTATTTTTATTAATAAATGCTTGGTGTACAAGTCTTGGTGCAGTTGTTTTACAATTTATTTTCGCTGACTTCTGCATCTACCTGCACCCTTGAGCCACTCTTATCTGCATTTTATAGAAGATCAGTAGGTAGGTTGGAAGCTTGACAGCTGTAACCATGAATGCACCTGCAAGTTGCAGTGTATGGTAGTGGAGAATGACAGAATCAAACCCAAGTACACTATACAATGTTCATCAGCAACTCAAAGTATTAATACTTGTGCTATACAGTGACTAGGTATGACAGCTACAAAGCTACATTACTCAGCATACCTACAGATCACCACCACACACAGTCAGACTGCCGAACAGATGCCCATTTAGTTTAACCAGTTTTTATGTTGCAGTCTTGGGTTACGTTATAGGCTGTGTGTAGTCGTACAAGGGCTCTGAATTCTACCCCAAAAGAACATGATTTTCACTTAGGTCTGTTTTGGCCAGAGTTGAATTTGAGAGATCACACTACCCTCCTGTAACTTTAGAACCCATAAAAATATGTTTTCTGTCATCTTCATTAACAGATGCAAGAAGCTCAGTTGATTTTTTTTTCAACTTTCTATCTGAACTTGGGGAAGGGAAATGTCAAAATATCATTTATTTGGACATAGTGATTGAAGCAGAACCAAAAAATTACAGTTGTGTACACTTACCATAAATGTAGATGTACAAGTCTATTCACTGTTGCAGTCCTTACAAAATGGGTTATCCGGTCCCTGGTAGCCCACAGTCGGCCATAATACCAAAGTCCTTGGTATATGACGTCGGCTGCCTTCGGATTAGGCCTGACATCAGGTACAAAAGAAGGCAGCCAACGCCATTTCCTCAGTTTTTCTTGCCTTAACTGTCAAGAGCCCCCAAAAAAGGTTAGACCAGGAAAAGAAAAATCCAGTCTGTGCCCTAGGAAAAAAGGGGGGTGGAAGGGGGGGGGGAACCACGACTGCAACAGTGAATACACTCGAACATCTACATTTATGGTAAGTGTACACAACTGTACTATGTTAATTGTGTTTCACTGTTGCAGTCCTTACAAAATGGGTTGATTCCCAATGCCCAGGAAAAAAAGGGAGGATGAACACGCACTGATTAAGGGTTGGTGAGGATGCTCTGCAACACTGCAGTGGCAAAACCAGCCTTTGATTTAGAAAACTGTAAGGCTTAGTGAAAGTGTGGACAGAAGTCCAGATAGCTGCTTCCAGGATGTCCCCAGTAGGTACACCCCTTTAAAAAGCTGCTGAGGTAGAGGCTGCTCTAGTAGAATTGGTCCTGATACTCTGTGGAGGAACCTTGCCATGCTGTAAGTAACAAAAGTGAATACAATGAAAAATCCACTTAGAAATGGTCTGTTTAGAAATAGATTTGCCCTGAGCTCCAGGAGCAAAACTGACCAAAAACTGATCTGACATTCAAAAAGGTTTAGTCCTGTCCAGGTAAAATCTAAGCTGTCTATGCACATCCAGGGAATGCAGTAACCTTTCCCCTTTATTCTGAGCATTAGGAAAGAAGGTAGGCAGGTGTATAGACTGGTTAAGAGTCAGGCTAGAAACCACCTTAGGCATAAAGGAGGGATTAGTTTGAAGAGAAACCCGATCCACGTGGAAGATGATAAAAGGCTCTACTGCCATTAGGTCCTGCAGCTCAGAAACTCTTCTAGCTTAAGTAATAGCCAAGAGAAAGGCAGTTTTCCAGGAGAGAAACTTCAAATCTGCTGAGGCAGCTGGTTCAAAAGGAGGCAGAGTAAGTTTCTCAAGTACAAAATTAAGATCCCAAGCAGCAGTAGGTGCCCTTCTGGGAGGCTTTAAATTGCTAGCTCCCCTGAGGAACTGTTTCATCAAGGGATGAGAGAAAATGGGGCTGCTCAAAGGAACAATGAGCAGAAATAGCTGAAGCATGGATCTTGATAGAAGAAAAGGAAAGTCCACCATTAAGCAAGCCTGCCAAATAGTCAAGAATAAGAGGAAGAGAAGGTCGAGAATGGCCTTCCCCTCTAGTCTGCATCCAAATGGAGAGTCTTTTCCACTTATCTGCGTAAGATTTCCTAGTGCTAATGCTTCCTGGCCTCACGAATGACCTCAACCATCTGTTGGGAAAGGTTCAAATTATGAGCAGGTTGCCAAATGCAGAGTCTGAAGATGAAGATGCAGACCTTTTCCCCCTTCCTGAACCAAGAGATCTGGTATCGGGGGAAGATGCCAAGGTTGAAACTGGGGGAGACTGTGAAGTAGTGGATACCAATATTGCCTGGGCCAATCCGGAGCTATGACGATGGCCCTTAGTTTTTCGTCCCTTATTTTTAACAGCACCCTGGGAAGAAGACGCAGAGGAGGGAATGCATAGATCAAGAGCTATGTCCAGGGGAAGGACAGCACATCTACTTTCCAAGCTTTGTTGTGATGATACCTGGTGCAAAAGGTTGGAAGAAGGTGGTTGGTTGGAGATGAGAAGAGATCCACATGGGGAGAGCCCCAATGTCGAATGATGCGATAAAAGATGGTCTTGTTCAGTTGGCACTCGTGAGGATCCCGGACCTGCCTGCTCAACCAGTCTGCCAAGGTGTTGAGCCTTCCTGGAAGAAACTGAGCTATTAGATGAATGCCCATGGAAGCTGCTATGGATCATACCATCAAGATTTGTCTGCACAGGGGGTAAGAATGAGTCCCTCCCTGCTTGTTGATGTACTCCATGATTGTGGTGTTGTCTGTCCTGACCAAAAGAGTACCAGGAGATAGAAGATGCTTGAAAGCCATTAAGACCTGCTGGACTGCAATCAATTCCTTCAGATTTATATGCAAATGCACCTGCTGAAAGTTCCAAGTCCACTGAATGCATCTGCCCTCTAGATGTGCACCCCAAACGTAGTCTGAGACATCTGTGGTGAGAGTCTGGCTGGCAGGAGGTGGACAGAAAGGCATGTCTCTGTTCTGTGCACAGGCTGTTGCCCACCAAAGGAACTCAGTCTGCAGGCAGGGAATCAGAGGAAGTATCAAGTCTAAATCCTGAGTGTGTTGACACCAAAGGTTTTTGAGGTACCACTGTATTTTCCTCATATACACTCTGGCATATGGAATCATCAGAATACATGAAGCCATGAAACCCAGGGCTTTCAGGAATTCCCTTGCAGAGAGCTGGGTCATGCTTGTCAAATTCTTGAAGTAATTCGAAAGATCCTTTGTTTCTCTTGAGGAAGGAATACCATCTGGGCGGCTGTGTTCAGGCTCGCTCCCAGGAATACAATCTCCCTTGTGGGTACCAATTTTGACTTCTTTTCATTGATGGTGTAGTCCAAAGAGGTGAAAAGATTCTTTACAAAGTCCAAATCCTTCAGAGGTTGCTCTGGAGCGTTTGCCTGAATAAGGCAATTGTCCAAGTAAGGGTAAATTTGAATGTTTCTTTGTCTGCAAAAAGCAATGACTGGAGCCAAGAATTCTGTAAAAACTCTGGGAGCAGTAGATAAGCCAAAGTGCAGTGCAGAGAATTGGAAGTGCCTGTTCCCCACCCTGAAGCGAAGGAACTGCCTGCAGCTTTCCCTAATTGGGATGTGCAGATAAGCTTCTTTGAGATCCAAAGTCATCAGCCAAGAATCCTTGGCCAGCATTGGCAGGAACTGCTGAAGAGTAAGCATTCTGAACTTGGTAATCACCAGAAAAGTGTTTAGAATGGACAAATCCAGAATAGGGCATCAAGTGCCCCCTTTTTTGGGAACCAGGAAAAGTCTTGAGCAGAAACCCTGGCCTATCTGCAGTGCAGGAACTGGCTCTATTGCTCCCAGGTTTAGCAAGGAAGAAACTTGTTTTTCTGCTTCTGCCCTTTGATTTGGGGGGATATCTGGGTACCCTTGGTGGTCAGGGAAGGTGTGAAAGGAGAATCTGTAGGCCTTGGGATACTATGTTGAGCACCCATCTGTCATCCGTGATGGTGGACCAGACATCTGCAAAAATGGCTAACCTCCCCCCCCAAAAGGAAACCCTGGGCCCACAGAGGCAGGCAGGGGAAGGCCGAAGTCATTGGGAATGCTTGCTTTGGGAAGTTTGCTTAGAACTCCCCAATTCTGAAGAGGAAGCCTGCCAGTGCTTAGCCTTTTGAGGGGTGGAAGTCTGTCCCCTAGAAGACCTGTAACCCCTAGACCTAGTGCGACTCTACTTACTAGGGTCAGGAAAAGTCCAGTTCTTAGAAGGGTAATGTCTACTAAAACGAGGAGGCTGAACTTGCAGGAAGTCCTTAACAGTTTGCATAGATTTGGCCTTATCCTCCAACTTTTTCAACACCTCTTCTGCTTTGCTACCAAAAATATTGTCCTTGTGCAAAGGCACATCCAGTAATTTAGATATGACAGGTTCAGAAAGGGGTTGTTCCTTGAGCCAAGCATGTCTTCTAATGACAGAACTAGTGGCTGCTGCCCTGCAAGAAGCCTCCAAAGTGTCGAAACCACAATGTAAAGAATGCTTAGTGACAAGAGTGGCAGAATTCCATAAATCATTCAAGTCCTTACTCACCATTAGGAAAGGAACACCAGCAATTGTAGCCTTAATAGCCTCCAAAGTATGTTGCTGATACTTAAGCATATGAAAAAGACAATTAACAGACCCAATAGCCAAGGTGGAAGAAGTATAAGCCTTTTTACCCCAACTATCCAAGGCCCTAGATTCCCTGTCAGAAGGAACAGGATTCTTAGCAACCGTGGCTTTAACACCATTAGGGCCCTAAGAAATAATCTCTGCATCAGCAGTAGGATTCTTGAAAAGGAAATGATGAGAATCTGGAACTCTATAATACCGGTCAGGCTTTCTGGGAGCAGGAGGAACAGAATTAGGTGTCAAAGAATTCTCTAAGAAAACATCATTAACAACTTCCAAAACTGGAGGGATTAGACAAAGCCTTATGCTGTGGCAAATCCAAGAATTCCCTAATCTGTTTCTTAGACTGAGGGTAGTCCTGACTTTCACATTTGAAATGCTCCTTAAGAGTATTCAGAGCATCTCCAAAAGAAAAATCTTCTGGAGGGAAGGCAGAAGAGATGGAGTCTTCTGCATCAGAATCCTCAAAACCAGAAAAAATTGGAAAGTTTCCCTCTTCATCAGCAGAGTTGCTGGAAACCTCAGAATCTGAGGTAGAAAAAACTTCTGAGGACAATTCCCTAATCCATTTAGAAGGAGGTGGCTGAGAGCCTTTGATAAGGGTCAAGAGATCACTAGCCATTTTAACCATCTGAGCTTGAGGCATTTGGGGGGAGGCCGACGCCTGCTTAGGAATAGATTTTCGGCTGGATGGCCTGCTAGAAAGCCAGAGGGACTCGGGAGGCCTAGCCACCGCAGAAGTCTGAATTACAGTAGTTGGTCTGGATCTGGTCTCCGGGCAGAGAAAAAGAGGCCTCAGAAGCCGGCGCCTGCTTAGTGGTTCCGGATCCAGAGGCAGTGACCAGCAGAGAGTCAGAAGACGAAGTGGAAGCCTGCGGTATCGAGGACTCAGAAAAGGTCTCCGCAGATGCCTCCTGAACATCTGCGGACTGCAGGGGCAAAGAAAGTGCCTCACTGACTACCACTGGGCCGACAACCAACTTAACAGGGACGTCTTCGGCTAATTTGACCCTAAGCCTGTCGCGGTCCTTATCCTTGCACTTCTGAGGAACATCTGAAGTCGGGAGACCAGAAGACGCCATACTAACGAACTTAGGCCAGACTTCGAAATGCTTGAACAAGATCCTAGCTCTACGGCGTATGGTACACGGGTTGAAAGAAGCACACAGTGCACAATTAGGGACATCGTGCTCAAGGCCCAAACAAGTAATACAACAGGAGTGAAAATCACGGTGCGGAATCTGTTTTCCACAGGCAAGACAGTTATTACCTTTCTCTGACATTCGTTAAAGCAAGAAAAGAGGGTCCCCAACGGGGTACTTATCTGAGGATGTCTTCAACTAAGCAGTCGGAATACAAAAAAGAAGGTACTCGGCTGACCAGCACTCATGCAAAACACTTTTGCTTCAGGCTCCGCGGCAAGAAAGACTGAGGAAATGGCGTTGGCTGCCTTCTTTTGTATCTGACGTCCTGACATCAGGCCTAATATCTGAAGGCAGCCGATGTCATATACCAAGGACTTTGGTATTCTGGCCAACTGCGGGCTACCAGGGACCGGATAACCCATTTTTTTAAGGACTGCAACAGTTAAACACTATGAACATCCACTGATTACATGAAGTTCTAGTCAAAAATAACTACCAACACCGATATAGCTACAATTAAAATCCAAAAAGGGAGTAAAGCCTTTGCTGACCAAACCCATATGCTTGTCTCTAATGCAGTCCTTTGTTTAAACCCTTGCAAAATGCAACATGTCTAAAAATGAACAGCAAGGAGAAAGATGCTTCATCAAGCAAGATCTGCTCAGCTGGTACATCTAGCTTAAGACAGCTGCACTGCACCAAAGATCCCAGCCCTACACAAATACTAAGCTAATTTAAAAGCCTCAGCCTGTATTCACTGCCGCTATTGTATTCCAGTAAGTGGTCCATTTTGCCATTCATCACATCAGTAAAAAGCATTTTCTCCTATCCAGATGAAATTCCAGGGATCTGATGCTAACATTCCTCCTCCCTGCTTTAGCTTACTTTTCCAGTGCAGTCTCCTCAGATCTCTATATCTTAAATACCTGGCAAATATACCCCACCTCTCATCTTCTGAAGTGAAAAAGTGTGAGCATTCTTCATCTCTCCTCACGTTTTGCCTTCTATCCCACTCTGCATTTTTTCAACACCCTCAGCACCACCAGAATTTCCTTTTCCCCAGAAGGCTTTCAGACCTTAACTCAGTAGTCCAAATGTAATGTTAAGCTGCTGATAAAGAAGCATTACTTCCCTATTATCTCTGGATTTTCCTCTCCTGGAAATGCTCCACAGATTTTGATCTGCCTTTGCAGCCACCCTTTCCAATGTACATGTGGTTAAGCTTTTACATAACAGTAACACCAAAGTCCTTATTCTTTGAGTTTCAGACCACAGCCTTTAACTATGTATTATTCTGCTTGTGTTGTCACCCAAGTGTCCACACCATATACTTGGAAGGGTTGAGAAGAATAATGTCACATTTGAAGCTATACCTCTGGTCTTCCCAAGGTGCCTTAACCTTAGTGTCATCAACAAACAGACCGATTATTCTTTCCATGCTCTGTGGGAGGTCATAAATGATGATACTAAAATGGTATGGACCTAAGACAGACTCATGGGGAAGACCACTTGTTGCTCTCACATTCCAAAATCCCCCACTGACAAGCACCTTTTGCTTCCTATTCAATAACTACTAGTGTATCCCTCAACATAGTCTGCTGCCCAATACTGTCCCCTTCAGCTTTGTAAGAAGCCTGGGTATAGGACTAAGTCAAAGGCTTTACTGAAATCCAAAAACACGTTACCAGGTTTACTCCAAAGTCCCTGGTGACCCAGTAACACAAATGAATCAAGACAATCTAATAGGACACTCTTATTGTGAATGAATCCATGCCAGAACTTAATGAGTAGTCATTCAACTCTAGATCTCTGATGGAACAGCACCGAGGTAGAGGTGTACCTTCTGTCCACCAATGAGGTCAGGTGAAGTGGCCTACGCTTTCCTGTATTACTCCTTGCTCCATCCTTGTGGACAGGTACCAGTACCAGTTGCCTCCAACATTAGAAAAGTACCCCTGTCCACAAAAGGACTTTATGTAGAACCTCTTGGTAAGAGTTTTCATGATCACAGCTGTGTGTGTTTTTTTTTAAGGCATCCAGGTAGGATCTCTTCTAATACCTGTATTTAAACTTTCTTCAGTTCTTTATCTATGTCTTTTGTTGTTCATCAGTCCATCCTTTACCCTACTGGTCATCATGCATTCCCAGCCTGCTACCTTTCAATTCTACATTTGTGGTGAACAATGAAGATACTTATTTAAAACTATGGTCTGCTCTTTAGCTTCCTTATGTTTTTTACTCTCCCATGCAAGCTTCCTAACCTCCTTCACTCCTCCCATCTTACCTTCCTCAATGTATCAGAATGCTGCCTTTCTTTATTGTCCCATATTTGCTGCCAAATATTATTGCCATCTCCTCAACTTCCTAATGAATTTTACCGCCCTGCTTCTAGTCTCCACATATCGTAATGACTGCTCCTTCTTTTTCCTCTAGTCATTGTATGCTCTTTCTCTACTGTTTATAATTGGACTCACCTTCCTAATGAGCCACAGTAGTCTCCCCCTTTTTACCTGTTACCCTGAACTCCTTTTCCTTCCCTCCTCAAAATTCATCTTTTTGGATTTCTAAATTGCCCACAATACAATGTTTTATCACAGCCTTTTCCTCCAAAACATTAGAATTGATCTAAAAGTTTTTTTGTTTGTTTTTTTTCTCCATTCTCTCTTTCCAGCCTTAGAGAACATTAGGCTACTCCCTCCATTTCTGTTATCTTTCCTCTGCAACCCAACCCCCTCTGCTTCCCATTTTACCTCCTTCCTGCTAAACATAGGGGCTTGCCATATTGATTTTTTTCCTCATTCCACCCTCTTGTTCTTAACTTGATCTCAAATACCACCTTTCGGTTATTTTTAACATACTACTAAGTTTCCTTCCTCTTATTCTCTTCACCTTACCCCCTTTTACACTGCCACACAAGTGTACTGTTCTAACCTTCTGGTATCTGCCATGTACTTACTAAGGAGGTATCTATCCAAATCACTTCTACTCCTCCTCTTTACTAGCAGTTTCCTCCTAAAAGTGGACCTTCTTTCAAACTCTAACGTCACAATCTCTATCATAACTCAGCCAACATTCCCATAAAAAATCCTTTCTAGCTCCAGTCATATGCTAAGGCTGCTTACTTAACCGAACCAAAAATTCCTTATATTACATATTTGCTTCAAACTAAAGTCAGTGCTACCTTTAAGAAATACCTTTCATCAACATTTTACCTTCAGCTGTAAACACTCATATCTGGAGACATCTAAATCAGTTCTGGCCCACTTTAAAAATCAGTAAATCATACAATATCCACGACCACCCACAGTACCACCAATTGTCCCAACTTTAACAATAATGTCAGAAAAGGTCACGGCTATTTATAAACTGGATGCATTAATACCTGTAGTATAAATAAGTGGGCCTCTATGGAGCCATGGTTCAACAATAAAAACTAATACAGTAGCTCTTACTGAGACGTGGCTTAAACTTTCCTTCTGCCCTTATACTTGCATCCAAAACTATAACATCCTGCCCTTCTTTAGACATGGCTCAAGAATTGGTGGAGGAGTCATGCTTCTAATAAAGCAACATGTTTCCCTACAAATTATGGACTCTTCAAGAGCTAATCAGGTTGATGATTAAACCCTCAACTGGGTATAAGCAAACATACACAGGTGGAGCCATACTCAACATTGCCTCTGTTTATATTCCCCCATCTTCCTCAGTTCCTACTAAACACGGTCTTATAAATATTACCATAGTCCTAGCGGAAATACTATTATTCAAGGAAACTTGAATTTGTATGCTAATGGCCAAGAAGTCAAACAATAGAACATGCTGCAACAACTTAACCTAGAACTTATAAAGCAGCCAACCAGGCTCAACCTCAAAACAGGAAAGCATTCAACTCCTAATCTTAATTTTTGCCAACTTGCCCCACTGATACAACAATACTAAAATTCTGTCAAACTTTTTAAGTGACCACTGTCCAATGTTGTCCTATTGGTCCTTCAAATCTACTTAAGCTATACCTCAAACAGTGATTGGTCGACCTTTCCCCAACATAAACTGGCTATGTTTGATTCTCCTCTGAACTCTATCACCTGGTCTCCCCTTTACCAAATTGATAACTTTGAAAGTGCCTTGTTATCTTTCACTCATATCCATTCGGCTAGACTGAACTCTACCTTCCCTTGTCTACATAGGAGATTGTGAGACCAGAAATGCCCTAGTCTTAACAATTAAACCACAACTCTCAAAGCAAAGGGACAAACTTGGTCTACCTGGAAAAGAAATCCATCAAATATTCTCCAACATGAAAAGCATGTATCCTTAAGGAAACAAATAGCTGCTACAAACTCTGCCAAAGTCATTTATCTTAGAAATAAGCAAATGTCAGCTACCTAAATAGATCTGGGGAAAAAATAAACCACCTGACAAGACAGTCTTCCAACTCCACTTTTCTTACCAATAATGCCCCCAATAACTCTTAAGACTAATCCAAAGGATTACAGAAACTTCATCTCTTACATTGAAACCATCACTAACACATTCCTTCACACTAAATCCAACCAACGAACTACTCAAAATAATACACATTTGAGCTGAAGGGTTATTGCAAAGTAGAAAGCCACCTTACACTTCCAAGAAAATGAAACAAACTGATAAAAGAACTTGGATCCCACAGCTTCTCCGTACTCCACTCTAACTTCCTTAGGAAGGCAGCAGACAAAATGGCCAAATCTTTAACTTGTACTTGTAAGTCTTCTTTTATCACAAGAACTACTCCGCCAGCCATAATTATACCGCTTCATGAGGTACCCCAACTCAAAACCCACAAAGTAAATAAGTCTCCACTCAGTCTTCCTAAAAAAAAATAGAAAAAGGTTTTTTATAAACAGATTTGTACTTTCACATGTCATGGAACTGCAAACTGCTGTTCCAAAAGTATTTATTTGTACTTCCATTCTTGCCCCAAAATTGTAATTGTAAAATTAAAAAAAAATGCTGTAAATCTAATGTAGTGTTTAATAATCCAACTACATTGTTAATATACCCACTGATACACCATAAGAGAAAGCTTCCATTTTGTATATGCATCAATTACTTTGTGAAAAAATAAATGGTTTCATTTTTTTAAACAAAATCATGCATACATATGCAGTTGGACAAGCATTCGTACATTCTATGACAATACTGATGTCATCTGATTGAATCGAGGCGGTCTTCAATAGAAAGTAAATGACAAACTTAAATACTTGAAGGATTTTTCAAAACTGCATCAGTTGACTGGTCTCAGCTACTGGACTTAAACATTCTATTATATTTCTTTTACCTTTTCTACTGTTTAAATATGGATGCTATCTCCCTTTACTGCAGACCATTTTATTAGAGTTCTGTTCCAGAATACTGACCGTTTTGGCTATTTTGCTCCCTAAAATAAGCTATGTCTTTAGTTTCAAGAACAAAGCAGCAAGTGCATCTTAAATTTTAATAACCCTCATATTTTATATTACAGCGTATAAAAAAATTAAACTTTATACAGGACTATTTTTTTTTTTGGATCTGGTGTTACAACAGTATTCATATATATTTTGATAGCTTTTATATTTCCAATTCTTAACTGACAGCTACACTTTAAACATGTTCTTGGATGGATTTGGCATAATGGTTGAGATCTTCACCTTACAGGCCCAAGGCACAGGGTTTGATTCTGACCTCTGGTCACTGACCAGGTTCAAAATGGCACCTCAGGGTAGTTAGCCTTGTATTCAGTTATAAATGCATGAACCTATGAATGACAGTACACTTAGAATTAATATGCAAATGGAGGCTTACTGATCCTTACTTAAAAGTTTTCAGTGGTGCTTGTGACTAATTCTGTCTTGTATAGAATGTGTAAATAGGTAGGGGGTTCAGATGCAACACTGGGTAAATAATGTCAGTGTGTGTGCACTATGATGTACAACTGTGTCTGTGACAATGCCCCTTATGTAAGGGGTGGGTTTGGCATAATGGTTAAGGTCTTCACCTCACAGATACAAGGTATAGCATTTGATTCTAATGCTGGGTTGTTGGATGGGCTCAAAATAGCCCATTAGGGTAGCTAGCCTAGTATTCACGTACAAACCTATAGAATATTTTCAGTACAAGGTACCTGGATGGTTAGACTCTTACAATATGCTGCATGAGCTACCAGCTGTACGGAAAAGTAGACAGCACAATCTTCAGTACGTGCATATCTTCATTAAAGCAACTAAAATACAAGTACATTTCTGTAATGCTTAAAATGAAAGAAATGTTTTCCTAAGAAAAGAGATTTTTTTCTTCTGATTTTTATAGAAAATAATACATGTATGCTTTGTATGTATAATGAATTTTTCAGTCTGAAAAACATACAAGTACATGTTTGCTGTGAATAAAGTGGCTAAACAGAGCAGCTAAAAGGTTACACACGCACATATATATATATATAGATTTGAAAGAGCTTCCTTAAAGCAGGAAGCAATGGGGAGGTACAAAAGATGGGAGGAGGACATAGTTAAGAAACAGAACAAAGTAAGAAATGAAAGGTATGATGAATGTAACACGGAACCACTGGGAAGGGAGGACGTGAAAGAGAGAAAGGAAGGGGTAAAGATAAACAAGTGTGGAAAGAGTTGAAGGTTGTGTGTGTGGGAGGTAGCAGAGAATAGAGGGAAGACAGAATGGGAAGAGGGCAGAGAGAGAAGGAAAGGGACAGATCTGAAGGGCTGGAGGAATGCTAGCATACTGGGAAAAAGAAAGAGGCTAATTAGAGGTTTTTGAATGTGAGAAGAACCCAACGATCCTATTGAAAACCCAAATGTATACATCAGGAACGTACAAACACCATGAAGATGGTAGTATAGCAGAAACCTAAACCAGGGAACGAAGTACTGTCAGGATGCACTATCATGAGGCCTTACCTGATACTTTTAAAATACTGAGTGAACCATATTAGAGTTCAGACTTTAATTGAACCTAATAGAATGTGTTCTTAAAATGCATTGTCTATATTGCTGTAAAAAAAGGCTGTGGCTGAAGAGGGTCTGATCAGCACATATACTCAGTTAATAAATGAACAATAAAACATAAGAAAACTGTCAATTTTAAAACATATACATCTTAGGCAATTTGCTAAAGTATGAGAAATTATTAAATACAGTTACAGGAATTTCTACCTTTTTAACAATTCTACAGGAAAGGGGAAGCTGGATGCTGTCCCTCTTAAAATAGTATGGAAAAAGCTAGGAATGACAGACCAGCACAGTGTTCCAAAGAATAAGGGAGCTAGAAACACACAAATCTGCTATTTAAAGATGTTAGATGAGCAACCTATTTTAATTTCCAGTTCATTTCTCAGCTGCCATATTATACAACCTTATCAGAGAAGACATTTTCTAAGCTTGTCACCAATTCCAATTTCACAGACTACAGTGCAAGACCAAAATCTGTGTTTCATCCTCTAAATTAAGTATTTAATATGTCTCATTATGCAGTCCGTGTACTATTATTGGAAACTGGCCAAATGACAGAAGGATACATTAAAGTTTTTCTATTTAATTAAAAAGTGTCCACAACTAATGCATTACACTGTTACTTAAAGTGAACTATGATGTGTACATATATATTCTGGCAAAGGGAATACTAAATGTCCTCACAAGCAGATACACTAACTATTTTATATCACCCTTAAACTAGTATGGTCTGAAATATATATACTTCAACTACAACCTCCTCCTCTATCATTACTGGTCAGCATATGGCAAGCAAAAGCATTAACTAACTGAAAGAACTACCAAATATGCACTAAAATGTGCTTGTTTTTTATGCATGTCTCTACATACACCTTCCAAAAATGTCAAAACATTTCCAATGAAGTTTTTCTCCAACAACCCATTTGCTTGGAACTGCTTTTGGAAGTTAAGGAGAGAGCTTATGTGCAGACAGGGTAACCTATGACATGGTGGGGGATGTGCATGCATACACGTTACATCACTGCATAACTTAGTATCATGGATTTACTATGTTGTGTTGTGTCTTTCGGCTTTTCCCGGTTAAGTATTATGGATTTGCTATACAATAGAAAAATCCATGCTACTACAGTAGGTGACTACACTGGGACACATTTGCTCTCCATCTCATTCAGTGATGATACTTGTTTTCTTGGCAGTTGTGATCTCATGCTGGTGGCCCCAGTCTGAGACACAAACCAATAAATCTGTGAAGGACAAAGAGCAGGAGGAGAAGCAAAAGGGGAAGCAGATGAGCAATCCTGCAGCAGGGGACCAAATGATGGATAGGTAGAAAAATGAAGACTAATCTGCAAGTTTCATATGCATATCCAGCTTACAATGGTTAGCAAATCTTCTGGGCATTATCGTAGAGAAAAACAAGCCTATCCACAGCCAGCTCTGAAGTCATATGTTCTACAATTCCTAAAAGGCAAGTCTAGAACCATAGCTTGCACCACTGGCATACACGGATAAAAGCCCAGAGGTGACCAGACATATGACTAATGACTTGAGTGTTGATACTACAGGTAGCAAGCATAAGTGTGACCATCCTGGAGGAAGGGAGCATGTTGTGTAGAGGTTTTACTGAGCCCTGAGGGAAAATGGAGTTCAAGTGAGAGAAAGAGACAGTCTAGGCTTATGGGAGGGCTGTGGAGGTTTGGCTGCCCTAAGGAGGTCCCAGTGTGGGCACATCCTCAAATCACTCTTCATTGCTCACCAAAGCCTCATGCATGACAGCAGCATACTGGGAAGTGTTAAGGCAAGGAAAAACCTTCACTGGAAAAGGTATAGTGCGACTGGTTCTTCACCTCTTTCATCATGCTCGGCAGTGCTTGGATGGTGCATCCCCACCCCACAGCTGTCATGGAGTGAAGGCCTCCACCTAGGGGGGGGGGGGGTCTCCACATTCAGGCTGCACTGGGAAGTTGCCAAAGTGCGGGAGCTCTAGGGTTGGGAGGAGTTAAATGGGAACCCTAAAGTCAGTGGAAGAGGTGTGGAACCATAAAATAGGCAAAAAAATCTGTATCCCTTTTGATATTCAGACTCTGTCCTAGACAATGGTTTTATTTTTAAAGAAACTTCCTTTTTGTTTTTAAACACTTGTATTATCACTTAAGACTGTCAAACATTAACAGAAAACAAACCATATTAACATTTTCATGTTCATGCAGTACACATTACACACATTTTTCTTTTAACAATCATTCACACCAACATTTCATAAATTGCTCAGTTTCTGCTTTCCTTAATCATTATTCCTCTTGAACATTTGTTTTTGAAGAAATTTCTTAACATTAGAAGCCTTGGTAACACGGCCTCCCATTTCATTAAATGGGAAAGCCCAGTGGACCAACCCATCTTTTTAGGGATGACCTGGACATACACTACCATTAACTAGCTTGATCATGATCACAGTGCTTTCAGAAGTGGATTAAGGGAATGAACCCTAGATTATTGGTTGCTACAGTACCTCATACTAGGTCTAACGGGAAAGGGCAAGTACAGGAGTACGACTCCTGTTTTTAAGTAAACAGCTTTAAATGGCATTCGCATGATCCTATCCAACATCTGATTTCTGGGAGCAGCAACCCACCCACACTCCCAAGAAGTGGGTTTTGTCTGACATACTACTTTACTTAACCCCAATTCACTGCGCCTTAAGGAAGGCAGATTTTCTCCTGTATAGTACAGTTTCGGTTTTCACAAGTGTCTGCTGGACTAGTGTTCAACTCATGCACACACCTCAACTCTCAAACTACCAGACTCTCTCAGACCTCTCCCCTCTCAGCAAAATCCTTCTCAGCTCTTCAAAGCACTGATGTAAAGCATACCATTTAACATAATGTGAAACATCCAAATACTCCAACGACAGTAAAGCACCAAAACAGGCACAGAAAGATGTATGTGAAACACTCCACGGCTTTGGACAAAAAAGATTTAATGCGAACCCGATGGGTATACGTAAAAGCTCCTCAGTAATACAAAAACAGAACACAGTAGTACACAGTTGTTAAAATACTTGTAAAATATTTTTTCAAATTTTATTATGACATTTGCTTGAATACCATGCCTATATGGCAAAATGCTAAACCCCACATCTCAAAGTAAATAAATACTAAAATATTCTCTTTCTCACATTACAGGGACTAGCCCAGACTTAAAAATGGTTTAATGCTTATAAAATCATTTATACCTGGAAGTCTAGTTGCATCCGTAAGAATCTGCCATTTGCTCTCCTTCATAGCCAGTAATGTTTTAAAATTACCCCCTTGTACTGTAACATCAACATGGTCCACTATTGCAAATGTAAATTGATGCTTGTCACCACTATTCATAATATGCTTATATATAGCATTTTTCTTGTTTTTGGTTTTAATAGAATAACTGTGGTCATATATCCGTTGTCTCTCCGTTTTACCTATGTAGAACGCCGGACAAAAACTACAAGTAGCAATATAAACCACATACTTCGTATGACAATTGCCTGCCATGCTCCTTATCAAAGTTCTATTAAAATTGTCCAATTTAAATCTGTTTCGTTTATATACCTACACTGGTTACATGCTCCACATTTTTTAGTGCCCTTTGTTTTTACCATGTCCATGTGTTTTTTGGATTCCAAAATCCTTTTAAGATTGAATCCAGTCTTGTATACAAATTTAGGCCCAATGCCGAAGGTCTGCACTAAATTATCGTCCATGGTAATAAGATTCCAGTGTTGCCTAATAATAGAACTTTAATCTCAGGAAAAGTCTACAATGAGACAGGAAGTTCATAAAATGCCCAATTCTATAATTAGTCAAAATTACATTTTTATGTGAAATGAAAGTACAGTTGTGTAAAATCTTACCATAACAGTAGAGGTCCTTCTCTTCATAGTTGCCTTTACAAACGGGACCTCCTACCAAGGATAGCCCAATGTTCAGCCAGTAATACCAGAGCTATAGATATTATAGACAACCTCACATCATATGTATGCTCTCCATGCATGGCATAGAGCATAAAAGTGACGTATGGATGCAAACAGACAGAACTGAGTTGCCCCAGGAGGGACTGAGTACCGTCGGGAACAAAACAGAACATATACATCCAGAAGGAAATAGGACAGAAGGAAAAGGAAGCAACAGCCCCTCAGCCAGGAGGGTAAGAAAGATACAGGCAATAAGGACTATGAAAAGGGGGGGAACGAGGGAGTGACCGAATTCTGCAAAAGTGAAGAGAAGAACATCTACTGTTATGGTAAGATTTTACACAGCTGCACTATGTCCTTCCATATCACTGCTTCAGTAATCTTTACATAGAGGAGAGTACAAGAGCTAAGAAGAAGGCCAGGAGGAAGAAGGCACAGAACAGCCCTCTACAAACCCATGCAGAATAGCCCTAGCAAAACTCACTCTGGCCCTGGAAATAACATCCAATTTATAATGTTCAGCGAAAGTATGAACAGAGGATCAAATAGCAGTCTCAAGGATGGAATTGGTGTCCAAACCCTTGAAAAAGGTAACAGATGAGGCAAACGCCCCAGTAGAATATGCCTTTACAGATGAGGAAAGACATTTGCCATGAAAATAACAAAAGGCAAAAAGGCAGGAGGAGGAGAAGGTTTGCTTAGAAACAACCAAACCCAAAGTCCTGGGATAAAATGAAAAAGTTGTTTGGACTTGCAAACTGATTTTGTTTTATCTAAATAATAACAGAGCTGCCTACGCAGATCCATGGTATGAAGAACCTTCTCAAGGACAGACTGTGGTGAAGGAAAAAAAAAAAGGAAGAAATGTGAACAGACTGATTTAGGGACAACTTATTAGTCATCATGGGCTTAAAATAAGGATTAGTTAGTAAAGACATCCTGTCTCTGTGAAAAAACTAAAAAAGGAGGAATATCCATGAAAGCTTGAAGTTCACTCTCTTGGCTGAAGTAAGAGTCAAAAGAGCAACAATCTTTCAAGTACAACGTTGAAAGGAAGCTGAACCAGTGGGTTCAAAAGGAGCCCGATTACATTTCTCAACTACAAAACTGAGGTCCCAACCAGGTGGAACAGGCTTTCTGGGATGCCTTTAAGAAATTGCTTGACCTCAAACTGAGTGGACAAAACAAGATTAAGGACATACAAGGAGAAATTACTAATAGGTGAGTTTTAACTGATTTTTTTAATTTCTCCAAATCTTTTGAGTTTCTAATACCATGACAGGAATGAACCCCATTCTTAAGTGAAAGTATGATTAAAATTCATGAAATTAGTACTGCTTCAGTCTTTGATGTCAGCCAAAAGTGCTCTTTGCAGCACCCACAATGTGTCTAGTAATGACTCCTTCTGCAGTTCGTACAGAGTTGCATGTATTGGTAACATATCTAAATACGACTGTAGATTCTTTTTTGTAAGACCCATTGCTCCTACTGCTATTGGAAATGTCTGGGTATCTTTCCTCCACATTGCTCTCGTTTCTGCCTGCAAATCTTGATATTTTATGACTTTGTCTCTCTCTGTACGCAAGACAGTGTGGTCACTGGGTGTAGCGATTTCAATGATCAATGGTACTTTTATCTTCTTTTCATGGAACACTATATCTGGTTTGCTTGCATCTATCTTTTGAACTGTTGGTAAAGGGTGATGTAGACTTCATTTTCTCACCTTCACAGAGAGAGGATCTCGATGGCAAGAGAGGCACCAGAAAGAAAATATTTTCCATTTGGACATGTATGATATTCTGGTATTTTCCTGGCCTCCTGCAGTACTCACAGCACATCAGAAAAGAGGTGCCTAAAAGGAATCAAAACCCTATTTCCCACAATATCATTTAAAGAGTGGACAGGTATGGATGGACAAGAGATCCCTTCTCTTGTATGAGGTCGTCCACCTGGTGAGGTAACTTGTGGTGCTTGCCCCTGGCCAAGTAATAAAGAAAGGGGGGAACCAATGCTGTCTGAGCCAAAAGATTCTGGGCTCCTGTGTAGAATTCATGGCAACAAAGGAGGGTGAGGGCATACAGAAACATTCCCTTCCAAGGAAAAGACAGGGCGTCCACTTTCCAAGTCAGAGGCTTTGGTACTCTTGAACAGAATATAGGAAGTTTCCTATTCAGGGAGCAGGCAAAAAGATCTACCCTGAGGGATACCTCATCAATGGATTATGTCCACAAACGCATCTCTGTGAAGCATCCATTCCTGAACCTGTGTTCTGGACCTAACTCAAGGAGTCTAGCCACCCACCCATGATTGTGCCCTGAAGAAATGTAAACTGCCTGAGGAGTCACTTGATATCTTGTAGCTATAGATCCTATGCCTGAAGAGCTAATCTGCAAAAGAGATAGGACCCATTACCCCCTCCCACACACACACACACACACACACACACACACACATTGACATACTACATCACAGTTGTATTGACTGTGAAGACTTTGAGAGGGGCAAAGGTGGAAAAAGGAATGAAGGGAATATTTTTCTGGCACTTCAGAGTTGTGTACTGTTAATTGTTGCTTGACTAATTTTATATCATTGCTGGCTGACTTCAGAGTTGTGCACTGTTATTTTTGCTTCACCGTATAGTTTTTCAGATCTCTGCTGAAGGTGTTTTAATGTGGAGGCTTTTGCAGTTGCCTGCCCCCACTGTAGATCTGATCTGGGTCACTCCCCCCAGTCCCATCTCTTTACCTCATTCTACCTAATTGACTCCTTCTGCACTTGTTTTTAGTCATTTTTAATTTAATTGCATTTTTTAAACTGTTTGGTCTAACATTGCTACATACTCAAGTTTGCTAGCTTGCACTGCGTTTGAATTGTTTTTACTGCTGTTTTAGCTACTTTTCTGTATTAAAAAAAAAATCTCAGCCTGTTTCCTACCTTTCCTGTAACTAGTGTAGTCCAGATTCAGATTTGCTGTATCCAGGACTGCATGTAAGCTTCTGAGCCCCACAAGCTTTCTGTGTTGGAGGGAAACCTTCTAGCTTATCAGTGGGAGTGGTAAGCACTAGGTAACCTATCTACCACATAAGGAGTGGTTCTGGCCCAGAAATTGTAATTATTGGCCGTTTGGGCAGTTTTTCCATCTCTCTCAACTTTCTGATTTAAAAGCCCGCATTTGCACTTGCTTCCCCCCTTTCCTCTAACTAGTTTAGTCTAGATACAGATTCTTAGTTTTAGCACTTGAATTTGCTTATTCATGATCAGCACTTGTTCAGAACGTGTTGTATGCACTAAATAACCTACTAATTACTACAGCACTCAACCTTCCTCATTACCTAGAGGAAAACAGTTTTGATACTTACTTTCCTCACTTGCTTAGAGAAAAACAGCTCTTGTACTCACTTTCCTCACTTATCTAGAGGAAAATAGTTTTTTATTCAGGCATGTCCAAGGGTCAGCTCCCAGTGTTCTCTATCTGGGCATCTTGTGGCAATGTAGAAATTGCCTGATGTACACAGACAACCCTCTTCTCCTACCACCCAACACTACAACCTGTGAGAGATACACTTATCTAGCCAAACTGGAGGTAAAGCTCTCTCCAAACTAGACTGAACTTGACAGTCAAGAGGAGAAGGTAAACACTTGCACCACACCACACTCATCACATAGTCTCACTACATCTAGACCACCAAAATCCACACAGAAACAAAAACATTCGCAGATGCTCTCAATAATAATCTGCACAAGCAACAGAGACCTCCAAAGCAGAAATGCAAGCAACCTCCACCCTCCAACACAACCCAAATGACACACAGCCCGCAGACTCAGTGTGCCACCCAACCACAGCCAATAAGGCAAAACAATGTACTCAACACACTAGTCATAGGTGACTCTATAGTCAGGCACACTGATGTCCCACTCACCAGGCTAAACAAGGAGAAGGTTACTGTCAGCTGCCTGTCAGGTGCCAGGATCCGCCACATACCCCACACACTCAGGTCACTCCACAAGTAGTACAAATATGACTCTGTTATTGTCCATGTTGGTGTGAACGACCTGAGACGTACCTCCCTGAACTACATGAAGAGAGACATGGAAGAGCTCTCTGATCTTGTAGCCCAGGCAGGTATGACCCTAGCCCTGAGTAGCACTCTGCCATCACCCAGAATGATACTGCAATACAAGGACAAAATGATTGACTTCAACAACTGGCTAAGCTTCTGGTGTCATTATAAAGGGATCCAGTATCTGTCTGCCTGAGATGACATGGTCGACAGACCACGATGCTTTGCCAAAGATGGCTTGCACCTGTCACCCCTGGGATTCCAGATACTGGCTAAGGTTCTTGCCACCCCTGTAGTGCCTTTTTTAGGCAAGGTTCAAATGACAAATTCACCACCGTAACAGGCAAGCAAAAACTGAGGGTGATGCTAATCAATGCTAGAAGTCTAAATCGCAAAATGCACTCACTCGAGGCACTCCTTAAAATGGAGAACATCAATATCTGTGCAGTGACTGAGACCTGGTTCAAGGCTCCAGAGAGCACCCCTGCACTACCAGGCTATAACTCATACCACACTTTTCGGCCATGTAACCTGGACCGGAACACCAAAGGTAGAGGTGTGTCCATATTCATTAAGGATATCCACACCTCCAGGCTAGTTGCTCAGCATAATGCAACCGAGGTTATCCAAGTGCAACTAACTCTGGGCAAAACTGCAATCCAAATTGTAGCTTGCTACAGATCCCCCACCATGCCCCAGGATTCCCACTCCTCTTTTCTTGATGTACTGAAAATATTAGGGTTCAACCAAATAC
The DNA here is from genome assembly GCF_019279795.1 of Protopterus annectens. Lineage (NCBI taxonomy): Eukaryota > Metazoa > Chordata > Ceratodontiformes > Protopteridae > Protopterus > Protopterus annectens. Next base: position 1,053,514,287 of record NC_056739.1, read on the forward strand.
CCTAATAATAGGCGATTTCAACTACCCCACCATTAACTGGGAAAACTTCTCATGTACCAACTCCTTCGCTCAACGCTTTCTGGAATTCATAAACTCCAATGCCCTGGATCAACTTATCCACACCCCCACCAGGGGCAACAATATCCTAGATCTAGTCATTACCAACATGAGTGACCGGTGTTCCACACCTGAAGTCAACGCCTCATGGGTCCGATCCGACCATAAGCTAATTACCCTAGATATCCACATCCTGCCCCCATCCCCCCATTAAGGAAACCACAGTAAAAAATTTCTCCAAAGCCAACTTCATGCTTCTTAAGACAGAAGTGGTGAACTTCATGACACCCATGCAGATGGACAATACAGTTACGACTACTGACTCCTACACAATTGCACTTTATAAGCACTTAAACGAGTGCACAGATTGTGCTATCTCAAACAGAACCAAGACACTATCCTCCAAAAAAAGTAAGTCAATCTGGTGGTTCCCTGCCATAAACAAACTGTACAACAGAAGGAAGAAACTGTTGTAAAAGAGAGTAAAATCCCATGAGTGGAGGAGCTCCCTGGTCAGCCTCAGTAAGAAGCTGCGATCCCTGATAAAATCCTCCAAAACTAGTTACGAAAATAAAATTGCCACTGATTCTAAAGACAACCACAAAGTATTCTATAGCTATGTCAAGAATCTCAATGGCAACACTCAGATCTGCTCTGAGTTACAGCACAAAGCCACTAAATATACAGACCCGATTGATATTGCCAACATCCTGGCAGATAGGTTCAGTGCTAACTTTACCTCCCTCTCACCCCTTAAAGAGCCCATCTCTATACCGGAAGAATACAAAGTTCCTGTAATCACGGCTGCACAGGTAAAAACCACACTCTCCAAAGCCAAGAACACAGCATCCATGGGACCAGGCAACATCCCAGGCTGCGTTCTACATGAACAACAGAACAAACTGGCACCCCACCTAAGTACCATGTTCAATCACAGCCTCACTTCAGACTTTGTGCCTGCTGAATGGCGCACACCGACTGTTATCCCACTTCACAAGAGGGGAGCCACCACGGACCCTGGGAACTACGCCCCATTTGCCTGACGAGCCTGGTCTGCAAGGCCATGGAACGTATGATCAAGGAACTTATAAACAAAGACATTGGTACTCTCCAAACTCTGGACCCCACCCAGTTCGGGTTTGTAAAAGGCAGATCATTTCTCCTAAACCTGATAGACTTCTTTGAAGCAGTCACCAAAGCCATAGACGAGGGCAAGGTGGTTCACACAGTCTATCTAGATCTTGCCATGGCTTTCGACACATCCCCCACTCTGGAATTATAGATAAACTCACTAAACTACATATAAATCCCTATGTCACAAGATGGGTTGCCAACTGGCTCACTGACAAAACCCACACTGTAAAAGTAGCAGACTCCAAATCCGACTTCAGACAAGTGACAAGTGGAGTACCACAGGGTTCAGTCCAGGGTCCTCTCCTGTTTGGTATCTACTTCTCTGAAGTACAGGCTATCCCAAAAGGTCTTTGGCTAATGAAGTTCGCAGATGACTGCAAACTAGGAGCCATCGAAACTCCTAATGATGTGGACATCCTACAAAAGGGTCTCACTGAGACAGATGCTTGGTGTCAAAGCCATGGCCTCAAGCTCAATGCCAAAAAGTGCACTGTCATCCCCTTTGGTAAAAACTCTGTACCCATGAACTACAACATAGGCGGTAGTATACTTAACACCGAAAGTGTGATAAGAGACCTTGGGACACAGGTGGACAGTAGTCTCTCCTTCGATAATCACATTGCCACAGTAGTCAGGAAATCCTTCTACGTGGCACACCTCATCACAAAAGGTTTCTCATCCAGGAAAAAAAGGTCATTGTTCCCCTCTACTCATCACTCATTAGACCCATTGTAGAGTACAACGCCCCTTTTGGTATGTACCTCACAAGACATCTACAACAACTGGAAAGGCCGCAGAAATACCTCACAAAGAGGATTACTGGCCTCAAACAGATGCCCTATGCAGACCGTCTCAAAAAACTCCAGCTTCACTCCGTCACATATCGCCTACTCAGAGGTGATCTCTGCCTAACATACAAAGCTATGTCAAATCCAGAGCTGTTGGACATGCTCCACTTAAAGAAATCCCAATCACTCTGAACTACACGCTCTAGGGACCTAAATCTTGTCACCACAATAAACAGAACATGCTGGAGGGATAGATTCCTGTTCCAGAGACTTCCCATACTCTAGAATAAACTATCGATATCAAACAAAGCTCCTCATTAGCACTCTTCAAGAAAAATCTTGATGACTGGATGGGAAATAGGAAATTCACCCCGGGGATCACTTCTGTGGCTCTGCTCGACAGTGGCACAGGAAAATAATTTTCTTTTGTGGCAAAAGCCAGGGTACCTTTTTGGCTGGGCTTGTATAGGCCCCTTGGGCCGATAGCCTAGTACCTACCTATGAACCTATGAATGCTCGCAGAGCCAGAAGCAGAACTCTTATCAATTTTACATCAATATGATCGGACCTCTGATGAGGAGGCCAGAGACCCTAGACCTTCAACGAGCCACAAGTAGCTCCCCCACTTCAAGTCTAAAGAGTCTGTGAACAGTTCCTGAGAAGGAACTGGAGCCTGTAAGGGAAGCCCTGAATTGAGAGAGAGGAGATGAATCCACCACTGAAGTTCTACTTTGAGACAAGGAAGTACAAGAACAGGGAACTCCAGGGGGTGGCATTGTTGAAGCCACAATGAATTAAGGTATCACTGAAGCTTCCTCATACGAAACCTGGCAACAGGAAACACGGGAACAGTGCAAGCCATAAATCCCAGAACTCCTGAGACATTCCTTGATCATGAGAAAGGGCAGAGGAAAAAGAAACTGGCAAAGATTGTCAGAAACAAAACCTTGGGAGCAGAGAGAAAGAGAAGCCAACATAGAAATAGTCTAAAGCCTGCACCTGAGAAAAACATGATCCTGGAAGGACATTAGAATTGACTTCTTGAGATTTAAGGTGAACCCCAGACTTTGCAAAAGACAAGCAGTAAAGTGGAGATGCTGGAACAGACTGATGGAAGAAGCTTGAATGAGGACGTCCATATAGGGAAAGTAAACATTTATCTCCTGAAGCATGCAAAAAGCAATGACATCAGCGAAGCATTTGGTGAATACAACTTTGGGCAGTAGAAATGCCAAGGGGCAAAGCAGAGAACTGAAAATACAAAGAACAAACAGAGAAGTTTACGTAAAAATGTACTGAACACAGGGAGAATGGGGATGTGAAGCTAAGCATTTGTGATGTCTAGAGAAACCAGAAAGTCCCAAGGAAGAGGAGAAAGAAATAAGCTCTGAAGATGCAACGTACAGAAATAAGGGACCTTGAGAAAGGTGTTTAGCAGATAAAGATCCAGAATTGGTCTCCACATACCTTCCCTTCCGAGGAGCCAAAGCATTTTGGAGTAAAACCCCTTTCTCACATGGGTGGGCGGAAATGGTGCCCTGATCCAAAAGGGAGTGCAGAACCTCTGGAAAATGAGGAAGCTGTTCTAGAGGAGGATGAAGAATTCCTAAAAAGGACAGAAGGGATTTCAAAACCATAAAATACCCCTGACAGACAGCACCAAAGAGTCTGAGGTTATATGATGCAAATGTGGAAGGGACAGAGAAAAACAGACAAGGTGACCTGGCCGAGGGGAATAGAAGGTCAAATGTCAAATGGAGATGGACTTGACCTGAAAGGAAGGCTTCTGAGATGGAGTCTGAGTGGATTTAGCAGGATGAATGTGCCTAGATCCCTTCTTGGAGGTTGGCAAGTCTTATCTATGGGAAAAAGCAGACTTAGAAGGGTAATGCCTCTGGAATTTGGGGATGGGAAAGAAAAATGTTTGATTTCCTGCAAGGCTTTACCCTTATCCTGGAGGGACAAAGTCATCAGCAGCTGCCCCCCCCAAAAAAAGAATTTTTTGTTATCCACTGGGGCATCCAAATGTTTGGCTTTAATATCATCAGGTAAAGCCTGAAGATGCAGCCAATAATACCAAGAATAAAGCCTCATCACAGAAGCAAAACCAGCAGCCATTGGAAGAGGCATCAGCTGAATCATAGCTCCAATTTATGGAGTGATGGACAACCTGGGAGGTGAACCCAAGCAGGGAAACAGCTAAAGCCTTCCAATCAGAATCAAGAAGGTCACAGACCACTGAAGCTACCAGAGAAAGAAAAGCCAAAACATACCTGGTCGCGCGAGTTTGATAATTAACAGCCCTACAAAATAGGCTGGAATCAGTATATACTCTTTTATCCAACCTTTGCATAGCTCTACCATCCTTATTTGAAGGAAGGAGCTTAGCAGATGGCAACAGCTTAGAAGGTTTGTCAGAAGAAACTGAGACCGCTTAAAGATCAGCAGGACACTTATACAAACATTTGCAATCCTCAGGCACCTTGTAGAACCTATCAGTTTCTTAGAAGCTGGAGATTGAGAATCAAGAGTTACAGAGGCAGCAAAAGAGTTGTTCAAAAGGGCTGCCAAAAAAGGAGGAACAGCAGATGACTTAGGAGACTACCTTTGTAAAAGCTCATAAGACTTCTTTTGAATGTCAGAGACCTGGCAGCAATCCCATTTAAAGTACTCCATATGAGCAACAGTATTCCCAAAGGATAATTCTTCCAAGGAGGATTTTGGGCTCAAAGAAAACTACCTCTTTCTCAGAGCCATAATCTAGTGGGGAAGGAATCTGAGAGGAGTAAGCAAAGGATTCATCCCCAGAATCCAAGTCCTCATCCAAGGAATCCAATTCCCTAGGCCTCAACAGGAGTGGAAGACCAGTGAGGCGCAGGGACTGGTACCCCTTGAGGAGGCCTTCAAGGCTATTAAAGCACTGAAAAGACCCAGAGTAAAATCCTGCCATTCGCACTGGGGATCTTTATCAAAAGGGATAATATAAGTTTTCTGCTTTTTCTTAAGCTGGACGTCCACCTTTAAGACCTTTAGAGGTTCATATCCTTGTAGGGAATCAATAATCGTGGTAGGTACCTCTTCCCTCAATAAAATCTGAGTAATCCTGTTCAGTCCCTTGGAAATAATCAGCTGAGGCTCCCCCTAAGCATCCAGAACAGACACTGGAAAACACCTCCAAGGATGTGCAAGAATTCAGATCCATGCCTGCCTGCAATTGAGTCGTGGCACAGGAATCTGAGGCAAACACTGGATGATCTTCACGGCTTTCACCAGCTTCTAGAGAGGTGCTGGGGGAGGATGGACAGCAACCAGATCAGGCCTAGGCTTTTTGGCCTTCTTGTCAGACGGCCAAGAAATTGGAAGGATTCTGCCACAGCACACTTGGCCAATAGTTTAAGTCATTGGTTCTCATGCTATATGAATATGGAAAATAAATGACTACAGAGGGTCTCAGGGACAAACTTGACAGATAGAGCAATGTGCATGGTTGTGTGAAGCGCTTAAGCAAAGACAACACTGGTCATCATGATGTTTATGGGAAATCTGGCTCCCACACTGACATCCTCCCTTCTTGGATGATAAACATAAATACAATGCCAAAGTGAAAAAAGAAGAGCTGGAACCCCAACAGGGCACTTATCTGAAGAATGCTTAGTAACCAGCACAGCAGAAGGGCATTCAGGCTGATGGTCGAAAATGGCAGTCGACTGCTGGCAAAGAAGGTATCTGTTTGGATCCATACGTCACCTTTTTGCCCTACACCATGTGCAGAGAGCATAAGTGCAATGCACAGCATCTCTAAGATCTAAAGACTCCGGTATATTGGCCAGACATTGGGCTATCCTTGGCAGGAGAGTCCTTATGTAAAGAATACTGCAACAATGATATGGAAGGACATCTCCTTAGCTGACACATGGTTACATACATACATCCATGGTTTGCAGTGATTACATACATACATACATGGTTTGCAGTGATAGGTTAGACGTGAAGAAACTCTTGACAGAGCTCTAAAGAATTACAGACTTAATAAATGTCTGCCACTTACAGATATTAAAGTAATTCTGGAATAAATGCAAGATGTATTCTGTGATGGAAGCACCTACTTTACAGTTGTAGCTTTATGAACTCTCAGTAAGTTGCTGAAAAAAGCTCCATTTGAAATACAAGTAGAGAGAAGTACAGTTTCTATATTCCTGGTGTAAAATTGTAACAAAACTCTCTTCTTTTTCACTTTTAGAACTACATAGTACATAAAACATATATCACAAGCACATTTTCACAAATGCATTTACACTTACTATGAACATCTACTTGTGCATGACATGCAGCAGATAAGTTTATGTTGATCCTCACTAGATTCTCAGCTAAAAAAAAAAGTACTGACAGGGTAAAACACATGTACCTCACTTCACAGAACAGTCCTGATCTGCGCAGATATGCACTACAAATAACATGAAAAGTGATGAGTCTTGATAATTTAGAGCACAATATATTTTCTAACTTCCCTTAGCTATTGTATTAAATGATGTATGATTAAACTCATTACTAGGGTATAAATCATTATAACTATCAAATTCTACGTCAAAGACTCTTCGTTTTGGAAATAAAGTGAAACACTTGCTTTTGTACCAGTTTAGGGAATGATCCGTGCTACAAAATCTTTTTTCTATAAGAAATATCCCAGTTTGAGAACATGAAGAGATGGAAACCCTAAGTGTTCATGGAAAAGAGCATTAAACAGTCCTTGAACTTCTCTGAAAATACAGCTACAGTAGTTGGACTTCTAAGCAATTTTAATTGTGTCTTTTTGCAAACAAGTCCTCATTACAGTTTAGTGACTCACAGCAGCTGACTTAGGAAGTTCTGTTATATTTGTAGCCCACGATGATGAATACTGAATGACAGGTGAGTTAACTACTATCATGTAATCATCTCAAAGCCATGTATTAAACTGCAGGGTGGTTGCAAGACACGTACATGTTACATCCTTTCACCCAGAGGTAAATATTACTCACTTCAAGATGACGCATTACTCATCCAGTCATGTTTATGCTATCCTTCAGTGTTTTATTCTACACTGCACTTCAGGGGGACTGAGCTTAGTGAAAGAAAACACTTGACAAAACAGGTGGCTACACCACAAAAGCTTTGTCTTATGCAGCACTATACTTGCATTTAAATGTTTCACCCCAATCATTGCTACAAAGTTTTAAAAATATTTTAACATAAAAGGGGAAAAATATCAAATACAAATGCATACCAGTTACAAGCCAATAATAAAATTGCATAATTATTAAAACTCTTGTCTAGAGCTCAAATGCAAGACATACTTTGGGGACCATCAGATTCACTCAAGTGAAACCAAGAAGGTAATAAATTCTAAAGAACAAGTGTAAGGTGGACAAACACCACTACAAGTAGTTCAAAGACATCACAGGAATTCACAGTCCTCTTACGGCAGAACATCAAAGTATAGAGACTAACAGATGTTTTCACACTGAGGACTTGCATGCAGTAGAGTCGACCACCTAAGCTTGGTTCAAAAGCCAGGATAAACAACATTACTTCCTGTTTTACAGCATTTAGAAGGGTGCTTTCATTGCAGTACTGTTGGTCCGACAAAACTGCCCGTGTGTTACAAAATACAGCTAAAGTAATTCCTTTAGGGGCAAAGTAAGTAGTAAGAAAATGATGGAGAAAGTAACTCCAGTCAGTTTGGAAGGGTGATAAGTGAACATAGTTAAGACAGAAGCACTAGGCCAGAGAACCAGAGTGCAGAGATGCTTGAAACTGGAGAAAAAGGGAACGTGGATGAAGTCTGGGAGATGCAGGATAGCAGTACATCTTTGTGACGTCCTCTGTGGATCGGGATGCGAGTTTTGTAGAAAGAAAAATTCAACAGCTGCAAGGAATTCCAGACATTAAAGGAAGCGAAGAACAGGGAGGGGAAGCACAGGATAAGGTACACCAGTAGACATTAAAGAAGGGAAGCACAGGTGGCACGTGTGCGGTAACTGCATAACACGATACAATGTGGTGCATCAGAGAACAGAATTTCATATTGAGGCTCGTTGCTAAATGGCAAAGAAGAGAAGTTCAGGCAAAGGACCACTGGAGCAATGAAAGGGACAACTAATCAAGCAGTACAAGGAAAACAGGAGTAGCAGAAACACTACGGCAAAAAAGGGGAAGACATGAAGGCAATCGGGGGCACCAAGAGAAGTGAAAATAAAGGTACAGGTTTTGAAAGACCTTTAAAATGAAGACCACAAGAAACGATGATGTTACTAGGTGTGGGGGAGAGGTAATGTGTAAACCTGAGAATTTAAGAATGAACAAATACAGAGGAGGAAAATGGAAAGCTCAGTTCTGGTTACAGAAAACGCACATACCTGAAGGTGGAGGAATATACAAAGCTGAAATGAGAACAGGGAATGCACAACACTGTGGGTTATAGGGGAATCCAGACAGTCTAGTTGGAGGGGATGCCCAGAGATGTGCAGTTATGGAAGGAAGATCTCCACCTCTCTGTCAAATAACTTTTTTTTTGGGGGGGGGGGTGCTTACTTGTCCCCTGCGCTCCTACTATAGTGATCAATTAATTCTGGGGTCCCTGCAGCTTTAGGGTAATGAAATATCCATGCTGAAAGGTAATTGCTCAACTTGGATACTATGAAAACACCTAATGCAACTCTCATAAAAAGCTGCTGTAGCAGTTTAATTTGTGATTCATCATGCTGCTCCGCCATTACAAAAAAAAAAAAATCAGTATGGCTTATCTGGGGAACGATCTTCAGACACAACACCTTTAGGAGTGGGTTACAAGGGAAGTAGGCAAAGTGCTACCCACAGATTTGATGCTTCTGTATTTTATAAAGTTATTTTATTTTGTATCACACAGTAGTGTACTTTCACTCATTTCACTTAGCTCAACAAGACCCTATGAAGCACAACTATTATGGCAACCCAGGAGTACCACTTTAAGGGACTCAGAAAATGAAACCAAAGAAATCTAATAAAGGCCCCTGCTCTAGCCTTCTAAACTATAATACCAAATGAAAAGTGTAATGCAGGTGGATATGGCAAGATGGTACAAAAGGTAAAGACAACGAGAATCCATTAACAGGTGTACAACAGACAGGTAGCAGTGACTGCAGAAATGGTGAAAGTAGTTATAAATGCGGTACCCAAATGCAAGTGCTTTCCTACTTCTCAATGTTGAGTAAGTGGCTCAGGACAGGAAGATAACTTACAAAGGGAGATCTGAAAGGATTCAAAAAATAGATGGGAATAAGGTTGACTTGATTTTTAATGTTGAAAAGTGCAGAATCCTGCTTTCTTGGGTGTGAAATGCTTGTGTGAAAGATGTGCTGAATGAAAACACACTTCTCAAAGTTGGGATTATGCCCAAGATAAACTACACACTGTGCAGCCGCACTGCAAGAAATGGTGACTTCCACAAAGTTCAGATGGTTCTACCTCTGTACAGAACTTTGTTTGGGTCATACATGGGAGTACTATGTCCAGTTCTTCAGACTGTACAGGGAAAGGCAAGTCAAAAATGACAAAGGGGTACAATGAATGGTGTGGGGCTCAAGAGTAACTTGTTAAAACTATGCATATAAACAATGAATGTTTAGAAACAGATACAGGATCATATCAGGAAGGCTAAGTCAAATTATAGAAGACGTACAAAGAATGGTGCACAGATACTATTGGGGGAGAGGAAAAAGTACAGTTGTGTACCTACCATAAATGTAGATGTTCGAGTGTATTCACTGTTGCAGTCATTACACTTGGGTTATCCTGCTGGCAGGCTACCCCCAGTCGGCCTGAATTCCAAAGTCCTGGTCCGGCGTCAGTTGCTGTCACCTATTCCCTGACGTCAGTGCGCCAGGGGTATAAAAGATGCAGCTGATGTCATTTTCTTCAGTTTTTCTTGCCCCAGATGTCAGGTGCCCCCCAAAAGGGTAGGCTAAAATTATGCCAATAAGTATGCATGCACTAAAGTAAACATTTCCTTCATCTACATGCAAATACACCACATAGGTTGTATAGAATAGAGAAGTACAGATAAGTCCCAGCAAAGAAAAGGGGGATGGTGGGTGGGTAACCTGGACTGCAACAGTGAATACACTCGAACATCTACATTTATGGTAGGTACACAACTGTACTATGTTCGTGTTTCACTGTTGCAGTCATTACACTTGGGTTGAATCCCAAAGCTGAGGTTGGGCAGCTGGGTCTAAATAGAATTAGAAGAGGCTATATGGCCCTGCAGAACTGCAGTGGCAAAGCCTGCTCTGGATTTAGAGTACAGAGGTAAGTGGTAGTGCTTTGTAAAAGTGTGCAATGAACTCCAAGTTGCAGCCTCTAAAATGTCTTTGGTTGGTACTCCTCTGAGGAAGGCTGCTGAAGTGGCTGCTGCTCTGGTTGAATGTGGCCTAATGCCCTTAGGCACTGATTTGCCATGTTGTGAATAGCAGAAACGAATGCAGTGGCCTATCCATTTTGAAACAGCCTGCTTTGAGATAGCCTTTCCTTGTGAACCTGCAGCATATGCCACTAAGAGTTGCTCAGTCTTTCCTGAAAGCTTTAGTTCTGTCCAAGTAGAAGTGTAGCTGTCTGTGCATGTCCAAAGAATGCAGGAGTCTCTCACCCTTATTCTGTGGGTTTGGATAAAAAGTAGTCAAATGAATGGTTTGGTTAAGGGCCACACTGGACACTTGGGCATAAATGTTGGGTTTGTCCTCGGAGAAACCCTGTCTGGATGGAAAATGATAAAAGGTTCCACAGCCATGAGTGCCTGTTGAGACTTGTCTTGCAGAGGTTATTGCTAGAAGTAGAGCTGTTTTCCATGATAAGAACTTTATCTCAGCTGTATTGGCTGGCTCAAAAGGAGGCAGTGTGAGTTTTTCCAAGACATAATTGAGGTCCCATGCAGGTACTGGTGCTCTCCTTGGAGGTCTTATGTTTTTGGCCCCTCTGAGGTACTGCCTTAGCAATGGATGAGAAAAAATAGGTGGATCCGTATTGTAATGAGCTGAAATGGCAGAGGCATGGATTTTAATTGATGAAAAAGATAGGCCTTTGTCCAGCATCTCAGTTAGGTATTGTAAAATCTGAGGAATATTTGGTACAAAGATGTCAATTCCTTGTGCCTGGTTCCAAGCACAGAATCTCTTCCATTTTTCTGCATAAGATTTTCTGGTACTGGGCCTCCTGGCCTTCAAAATAACATCCATCACTGCTTTAGAGAGAGGTGTGTTCTGAATGGCTACATTATCCGCCATGCTGCCAGATTTAGGGTCCTGAGTTGGCTGTGCAGGATCTGACTGTTTCATTGGGTCAGTAAGTGAAGAATTAGAGGTAATGTCCAGGCTGGGCCTTGAGACAAGCTCTTTAGGATTGGGTACCAGTGCTGGCGGGGCCAGTCTGGGGCAATCAGAATCATTTTTGCCTTTTCTTGTCTGACCTTTAGGAGTACCTTGGGGAGGAGAGGCAGTGGAGGAAAGGCAGATACTGTTAGGTTTTCCAGCTGAATGATAGAGCATCCACTTTCCATGCTTGCTTGTGATAAGTCCTTGTGCAGAATCCCTGTAGTTGGCAGTTGTGAGGGGAGGCAAATAGATCTACGTCTGGGCATCCTCATTTCTTTGTTATCATGCTGAAGACTTGTGGATCCAGTTTCCACTCATGGGGATCCGTGAGGTTTCTGCTTAGTTCGTCTGCCAGAGTATTTATCTTTCCTGGCAGGAATTGTGCTTGCAGGTGTACCTGATAAGTCAATGCTGTGTCCCACAAAGTCATGGCTAGTCTGCAGAGGGGATAGGAATGCGTGACTCCCTGCTTGTTTATGTACCACATGACTGTAGTATTGTCCATCTTTATCAGCAGTTGTCCTGGATGAAACAGATCCTTGAAGGCTGTCAGGGCATTTTGAACAGCTAGCATCTCTTTTTGATTGATATGAAGATGCATTTGGCTTGCGGACCATGTGCCCTGAATACATTTTCCTGCCATGTGTGCCCCCCAGGCATAGTCTGACGCATCTGTTGTTAATATCTGCCTGGCTGTGGGTAAAGTGAATGGCTGTCCCTTGTTGTGGTGACAGACCTATGCCCACCATCAGAACTTCTGTTGCAGGCAGGGAATGAGGGTAATTAATGTTTCCAGGCTGTGGCAGTGTTGAGTCCAAACACTTTTTAGATACCATTGTAGTTTCCTCATATGCAGTCTTGCATATGGAATTAGCAGAATGCAGGATGCCATGAAGCCCAAAGCCTGCATAATTTTTCTTGCAGATAACTGGGTCTTTGTTGCCAACATTTTGAAGTAAGAAGTCAGTTGCCTTTGTTTGTCAGGCATGAGACAAGCCATCTGGGCAGTTGTATTTAAGCTTGCACCCAGGAATATTATCTCTTGAGAGGGTACTAGTTTTGATTTCTTTTCGTTTACTGTGCGCCCTAGGCAAATTAGTAATCTTTTTACAAACATCAGATGCTTTAGTAGAATGTCCTTGTTCTCTGCTTGAATAAGGCAGTCGTCCAAGTAGGGATATATTTGAATTCCTCTTTGTCTGCAAAATGCAATTACTGGTGCCAGGCATTTTGTGAAGACCCTGGGCACAGTAGATAAGCCAAAGGGCAGTGCAGAGAATTGGTAGTGCATTGAGCCAGCTACGAATCTGAGGTATCTTCTGCAAGATTGTCTGATTGGGACATGCAGGTATGCCTCTTAGGTCCAATGTTACAAGCCAAGCCTTCTTGCCCATCATGGGCAGAAGCTGCTGCAGAGTCAACATTTTGAATTTTGGAATGTCCAGAAATGTGTTTAGAATAGACAGGTCCAGTATTGGTCTCCAGGCTTTGTCCTTTCTGGGTACCAAGAAAAGTCTTGAGTAAAATACTTGTCCCCACTCTTGCTGCGGCACTCGCTGAATGGCCCTCATGTCCATGAGAGACTAAACTTGTTTTTGTGCCTCTGCCCATTGATTGTGTGGCAGGTCTGGCATACCTTTTGTGCTTGGCAGGGTGTGAAAGTGGAACCTGTAGCCCTGTGACACTATATTCAAGACCCATTTGTCCTGGGTGATCATGTGCCAATTTTGTGAAAAAAGTGCTAGTTTTCCCCCTAAGGGAGCTGCCAAAAGATAAGTGCTTGGTGCTGGCAGAGGCAAGTCATTGGGACTGTTTCCTGTATGACAGTTTCCTGTATGGCTGAGATTTGTCTTCTCCGCTTTTGGAGGTAGAAGCACCCCTTTGTTTAGACCTGTATGAGCCTTGGGGCTGGGATTTGCCTCTGGGGCATCTGTATCTGCCACTTTGTGGCCTGTTTTACATGGGAAAGGACCAATTCTTTGAAGGCCAGTTCCTGCTAAATCTGGGTGGCTGTACCTGTAAGAAATCCTTAACTGTCTGCATAGACTTTGCTTTGTACTCCATTTTCTTCAACACCTCTTCTGCCTTAATACCAAACAAAGTATCATGTTGTAGTGGAGCATCTAATAATTTTGCTTTAACATGATCAGGCAGATTCTGTTCCTTTAACCAAGCATGCCTCCTAATGACAGTACCCATAACAGCGGCCCTGCAGGAGGCTTCCAGAGAGTTAAAACCACATTGCAAAGTATGCTTTCCAGCTTGTTCAGCTGCATGCAATAAATCCTGCATTTCTTTGTTTTCTGCACATTCAGAAATTGTCAACATTTTCTGTTTAAGCAGTGACGTTACGTATTGCTGATATTTAAGCATATGAAACTGACAATTTAAAGCTCTTGTAGCCAAGGTAGCAGAAGTGTAAATCTTTTCCCCCATCTGTCCAGTGCCTTTGAATCCCTATCAGAGGGGATAGGGTTTTTTGCAGTGGAAGCCCTGACCCCTTTGGGACCCTGAGATATAGTTTCTGGGTCAGCAGCAGGGTTTTTATAAAGAAATTTATGGGAATCTGGAACCCTGTAGTATCTGTCTGGCTTGACAGGTGCTGGAGGTAAAGAGTCTGGAGACAGGCCGAACTCTGAAAATACATCATCTACAATGTCTAAAACAGGAGGTATAGCAAGAGGCCTGTGCTGAGGTAGTAAAAGGAAGTCTCTAAGCCTTTTCTTAGATTCTGAGTAGTCTTGGCTCTCCCAGTGGAAGTGCTCCCTCATGGTATGCAGGATTTCCAAAAGAATAATCCTCAGGAGAGGCTGAAGGGATAGATTCTTCAGAATCAGAATCCTCATAGGGAGGAAGACAGTATTCCTGTTCGGAAGAGGGATCAGAGGAAATGGAAACCTGATCTGAAGATTCATATTCTGTCTCTTGCCTAGGCCTCTTAATCAGGAGGGGGATGGGAACCCCAGATCAAAGTAATTAGGTCTTCGCCCACTTTGAGCATCTGTTTTTTAGGCATGGAGGCCTGTCCATGGGATTGCTGTACTTGTTTCTTTGTCTTTAGAGGAGCTTTAGTCTTTGCCTTTGAAGCTGAAGTCGGTTTTACATGCAACTGTGTAGGCCTGAAAACACCCTCAGAAGCCGATGCCTGCTCAGCGGCTCCGGACCCATCTGAAGGGATATTTTCCGACTGTCCAATACCTTGAGTTTCCTGCAGCCTAGTCGGCTCCACGTGGGAGTCGAAGTGGCCTGCGGCTCTGAGGTAGCAGGCGCCAGGGGCTGCGAAAGCGCCTCACTGAGAACCGGCGACTGGCTTAGAAGAAGTCTCATCAGTTTTGGACCTCAGATGCCTGTCCTTTTCCTTGCATTTCTTGTGAATTGCAGTAGTCGGATGGCTATCCGACGACATCGTGTAATTAAATCTTCGGCCAAAGTAGTGAAATGCAAAATTGTGGCAACGCTCAATAGTGCGTTGGTTAAATCTAGCACAAAACCTACAATTAGCAACGTCATGATCAGGGCCTAGGCAAGGAATACAATAAGAATGTTAGTCCTTATGAGGTATTTGCTTCCCACAAGAAATACAATTATTAACTTTTTCTGACATCGGTCTGGAGCAAGAAAAAAGTTTCCCCAACAGGGTACTTAGCTTTAAATGAAGACTTCGTATCTGAAATTCGAACACGAAAATCTCAGGAGTCGGCTGACCGACACTTGCGAACTGCTTTTGCTTCGGGCACCGCGCTGCAAGAAAGACTGAAGAAAATGGCGTCGGCTACATCTTTTATACCGCTGGCGCACTGACATCAGGGAAGAGGCGACAGCAACCGACGCTGGAACCAAGACTTTGGAATTCAGGCCGACTGCAGGTAGCCTGCCAGCAGGATAACCCAAGTGTAATGACTACAACAGTGAAACACGAACATCTGTAAAATTTAAAGGAAAGACAAAAAGAACAGAAAGAGCATTATTTCAGGGATGAAATTATTACATTTTCTTTTATGCATAAGGTATTTGGTCCATAAAATAACATGTGAAGGTCAGCAGTTGAACAAGAGCTGAGCTAACTGAAAGACAAGTTCGGGCACCAAGCCCTTCGGACAAAAGGAGGCAGAGGCCTGAAAGGACAATACTAGGAAGAATAGAAAACAATCACATCCTGGCATAAACACACCACAAAACAAAGGGGATGGAGGAAGGGAGCAGCTACTGCAGCAGTGATCATTCAAACATCTACTGTTATTGCAAGTTTACTCACACAACTATTCTATGTTAAACAAACTGATCGCTGCTGCAGTAGCCTTAGCTATATGGCTATATTAACATAGCTTACTACATTTGGGAAGTGGAAGGAGTAGAGTTCAAGAGTCCCTGGAAAATGGTCCTTTCAAAGCCTTATATAAATGTACAGAAGGGATCAAGCTTATTAGTGCTTTGTAAAAGTTTGTACAGAGGACCAAGTTGCAATTTCTAGAATACAACCCTTTCCAAAAAGCCACATAGGAAGCCAAAGACCTGGCAGACTGGACCTTGACCTGCCTAAATAGTTTAATTGCGCCGAGTATAACGAAAGATAGTCTTAGACAACCATTTGATAATAGTCTGTTTTGACACTGGTTGTCTCATCCTCTTAAATTCACAAAAACGAACTGATCCGAAATATTTACTTCTGTCAAGACAGTACCAGAGTTGTCTCTAGACATGAAGGTATGGAGTATCCATTCTCCCTCATTTCTGGGTTCAGGAAAATATGGGATATGCATAGTTTGGCATAAAGTAAACCCAGACACCACTTTAGGCATAAGAGGAGGATTAGTTCCTCAAAGAAACTCTGTCCCTGTGGAAAATGAGAAGGTTGACTCACCATAAAAGCTTGCAACTGATACCCTTCATGCAGAGGTCAGAGCAATCAGTAAAACTGTTTTCCATTGCAAGAACCTCAAGTTAGCCATTCTAGTTGGTTCAAATGGAGCAAGTATTAGTTTCTCTCTCAAAATTAAGATCCCAAGGAGGGTCCACTTGGTTTTCCTTGAGGCCTCTTATGAAAAAAGTACAGTTTTGTACCTACCATAAATGTAGATGTTCGAAGATCCACATTGCTGCAGTCCTTACTTATGGGTAGTCCGCGGTCCTCGGTCGGCCCGAATACCAAAGTATTAGGCTGACGTCGGTCATGGGCGCCTAGAACTGACATCAGAGCGTCAGGGTATAAAGGCGCATGACCGACGTCATATCCTCAGTCTTTTTTTGCCCCAGATGTCAGAAGGCCGAACAAGAAGGCCACAGTCAAAAACAGAATACCTCCCAAAAACATGCCCAACAACAACCAACACCTAAAGCATAGCACCCTGTTAAACTACAGTGGGGAAGGAGGGAGGGTAAATTGGACTGCAGCAATGTGGATCTTCGAACATCTACATTTATGGTAGGTACAAAACTGTACTATGTTCTTCATCTCACATTGCTGCAGTCCTTACTTATGGGTAGAATCCCAAAGCAACGGGAAAGGGAGGTTGGTAAAAATCATAAAGCATTAGGGGCTGCTAAAATGCCCTGTAAAATTGCAGTGGCAAATCCAGCCCTAGACTTAGAATAGAGAGGAAGGTGGTAATGTTTAGAAAAAGTATGCACTGAACTCCAAGTAGCTGCCTCCAAAATGTCTTTTGTAGCTACCCCCCTTAGAAAGGCCGTGGAAGTAGCAGTAGCCCTAGTGGAATGAGGCCTGATTCCAGCCGGAATGTCCTTACCATGATGGGAATAACAGAAATAGAAAACCCAATCCATTTAGAAATAGTTTGTTTTGAAACAGGTTTACCCTGTGAACCCAAGGCAAAAGAAACAAACAACTGCTGAGACTGTCTGAACTCCTTGGTTCTGTTCAAATAATAACGCAACTGCCTGTGAATATCCAAGGTATGTAAAATTTTCTCCCCTTTATTTTGGGGGTTTGCATAAAAAGTAGGCAAATGAATAGTTTGGTTTAAGGCCACACTAGAAACCACTTTAGGCATAAAAGAAGGATTAGTACGCAAAGATACCCTATCCTTATGAAAAATCAGGAAAGGTTCCACTGCCATGAGGGCCTGTAATTCAGAAACCCTTCTTGCAGAGGTAATGGCCAACAAAAAAGCAGTTTTCCATGACAAATACTTTAACTCGGCCGAAGCTGCAGGCTCAAAAGGTTGTAGAGTAAGCTTTTCCAACACAAAATTGAGATCCCAAGCAGGAGTAGGAGCTCTACGTGGGGGTCTTATATTCTTTGCCCCTCTAAGAAATTGCTTAAACAAAGGGTGAGAGAATAAAGGAGGGTCATAATCATAGTGAGCAGAAATGGCTGCAGCATGGACCTTTATCGAGGAGAAAGACAAACCCTTGTCCAATAACTCAGTAAGATATTGAAGAGCAACACTTAAATCAGGTTTGGAGACATCAAAGTCCTTTCCTTTGCTCCAAATAAAAATCTCCTCCATTTATCAGCGTAAACTTTCCTGGTACTAGGCCTCCTGGCCTCCAAAATAACATTCAAAACTTGTTGTGGAAGCTGAGACCCTCCAGAGTCTAAAACAGAATATGCCAGGCTGTTAGGTGCAGAGACTGAATCTTGACATTGAGGAAGTGATTGTCCTCCTGTGACAAAAGGTGCGGAATCAAAGGCAGAGGCCATGGAGGTTCTCGTACTAGACTCCTCAGTAGTGGGTACCAGTGTTGTCGAGGCCAATCCGGTGCTATCAAAATCATGGTTGGCTTGTCTTGTCTGGCCTTCAAAAGTACCTTGGGAAGAAGAGGCAGAGGTGGAAAGGCATATACATGCAGATTGTTCCAACTGAATGATAGAGCGTCCACCTTCCAAGCTGTGTGATGAAACATTTTTGTGCAAAACTTTGGCAACTGGTAATTTAGTGGAGAAGCGAACAGATCTATGTCTGGAGTTCCCCATAACACTGTCAATTTTTGAAATACATGAGGATCCAATTTCCACTCGTGAGGATCCCTTATTTGTCTGCTCAACACATCTGTGCTCCTGGCAGAAACCTTGCTTGAAGATTGAGGTGTAGATTGAGAGCAGTCTCCCACAAAATCATCGCTTGTCTGCAAAGAGGGTAAGAATGGGTTCCCCCTTGCTTGTTGATGTACCACATGACAGTAGTGTTGTCTGTTTGAATCAACACCTGCCCTGGGTGAAGTAAGTCTTTGAAAGCCATCAATGCAAACTGGACTGCTAACATTTCCTTCAAGTTGATATGCAAATGTTGGAGTTTGACAGGCCACGTGTCTTGCACCCATTTTCCATTGAGGTGTGCTCCCCAAGCCTTGTCCGAGGCATCTGTCGTTAGAATCTGACTCGCCTCTGGCCGGGTCACAGAGAGTCCCTTGTTTAGGTGACATTCCTGAGCCCACCACAAAAACTCCTTCTGAATGCAAGGTATTATCTGAATGACAGTGTCTAGATCTTGGCAGTGCTGTGTCCATACATTTTTGAGATACCATTGAAGCTTCCTCATATGCAATTTGGCATTGGGAAGCACCAGAATACAAGATGCCATGAACTCCAAGGCTTGAAGGACTGTCCTTGCAGTCAGCCTGGACCGTAGAGACATTTGATGAAAATAAAGAGAAAGGCTTCTTTGTTTGTCCGGGGTCAAAAAGGCCATCTGGGAAGCTGTATTCAGTCTCACACCCAGAAAGCACATGTCCTGAGAGGGTACTAGACTGGACTTTGTTTCGTTCACAGAATACCCTAGGCATCTTAACACTGCCATCACATACTGTAGATATTGAAGAAGTTCGTCCTTTTCCTGTGCAATAATCAGGCAATCGTCCAAATAAGGATAAATCTGTATTCCTCTTAGTCTGAAAAAGGCCATCACTGGAGCCAGAACCTTTGTGAACACTCTGGGCGCAGTAGATAAACCAAAGGGCAATGCAGAGAACTGATAATGTAAATTTCCAGTCCGAAAACGCAGGTACCTCCTGCAACTGGGCCTGATAGGAACATGAAGGTAAGCCTCTTTGAGATCCAGAGTAACCATCCAGTGATCTTTTCCCAACAGAGGTAAAAGCTGTTGTAAAGTCAGCATCTTGAACTTTGGAATGTCCAGATAAGTGTTGAGGATAGATAAATCCAAAATTGGTCTCCACGTGTTTCCTTTCTTTGGAACTAGAAACAGGCGAGAATAAAATCCTAGGCCCACTTCTGACAGAGGAACTGGCTGTATAGCTCCCATTTGAAGAAGTAAAGAAATTTGTTTGTGAGCCTCTATCCTTTGCCGGGGAGGGACGTCTGGCATGCCCTTGAAAGGAGGCATGGTATGGAAATAGAACTTGTAACCTCGGTTTATAATGTCCAATACCCATTTGTCCTGGGTAACTAAATGCCAATTTTGTTTGAAAAGAGCCAACTTTCCTCCCAAAGGAGCTGCCAGGCATGAAGAATCTGGCAGCTGAAAATGCAGGTCATTGGGCCTGTTTACGAAAGGACTGGCCCCTGCCTTCACCAGCAGATTGAGCAGGCGAACTCCATTGTCTCGGCCTGAAGGTACTCTGAGCTCTGCCCCTACCACGCCTAGATCTACCCCTAGACTGAGAATCAGAAGAAGGGTACGTCCACCCCTTAAGTAGGCCAATTTCTACTAAACTTTGGAGGTTGTACCTGCAAAAAATCTTTAACAGTCTGCATAGACTTAGCCTTGTCTTCCATTTTCTTTAAGACTGACTCCACAGGAGGACCAAACAAAACTTCAGACTGTAAAGGGGCATCCAGAATTCTAGACTTAACATGCTCAGATAAATTCTGATCCTTAAGCCAGGCGTGCCTACGAATAACTGAACCAGTTGCAGCCACCCTAGAAGAAGCCTGTAAAGCATCAAAACCACATTGCAAAGAGTGCTTTCCCACCTGTTCAGAAACATGCACTAAATCCTGCAATTCTTTACAGTCTATGCCCTCTGCTAAAGCATCCACTTTAGATCTTAGCTGAGAAAGGAGGAAATTCTGATACTTCAACATATGAAACTGGCAGTTCAAAGCTCTCATTGCTAAAGTAGAAGAGGTATACACCTTCTTACCCCATCTATCCAAAGCTCTAGCTTCCTTATCCAGAGGAACCGGATTCTTAACAACAGGGGCTCTAACACCCTTAGGCCCCTGACTAATAGTTCCTGGGTCCGCCCTAGGACTCTTATACAGATATTTATGAGCCTCAGGCACCCTATAATACCTGTCAGGTTTAACTGGAGCAGGAGGCACAGAATCCGGATTAAGGGAAGCCTCCGAGAAAACATCCGAAACAACATCCAAAACCGGAGGTATAGCTAAGGGTCTATGCTGTGGCAAAACAAGAACTCCTGAGTCTCTTCCGTGAATCAGAGTAATCCTGTCCTTCCCACTTAAAATGCTCCCTCATGGAATGCAGAGTTTCTGAAAATGAAAAATCCTCTGGAGGAGAAGCAGAAGGAGTGGAATCCTCTGCCTCAGAATCAGAATAAGGAGGGAAATCTTGAATGTCTTCAGCAGAAGACTCAGAATCATCTGAGGCCTGCTCCAAACTTTCCAACTCCGGCTCCATCCTGGGCCTCTTATCAGGAGGGGGCATAGAACCTCTAATTAAAGAAATCAAATCCTCTGCCATTTTAAGCATGTGCTTTTTAGGCACAGACCCTGAAGAACCAGAACTGACACCAGAGGAAGGCAAAACAGACCTGCCCTTAGAAGGAGCCTTAGGAACAGTAACAGAAGGCCTAACCACCTTAGGCATAGAAGGGAGAATAGTAACCTGAGAGGCCCCTTCAGCCTGACCTGCCTCCTGAGAGGCCACATCTTGTAAAATCAAAGTCTCCCCCTGGGACTCAACAGAAACTTCAGCCGGATCCAGCTGTTCAGCTGTAGCTTCTGAAGATCCGGCGTCCGTAATGGACGAATCATCCTGCCTAGGCTTTAAAGATTTGTCTTTGCGCTTCTTAGTAGAAGCCGGCATCGGAACATCCGACGGCATGTTATAATTATACCTCTTGCCAAAGACTAACCTAGCGCAATCTAACCTCCGTTTTATAGTGCGCTTATTAAACCTAGCACAAAACCGACACCCGACTACGTCGTGCTCCGGTCCCAAACAAGGAATACAAAGCGAGTGGTAATCCCTATGCGGTATCTGTTTCCCACAAGAAATACAATTATTCACTTTTTCTGACATCCGGTAAGTAACTGAGGCAAGAAAAAACAAAAATATTCCCCAACGGGGTACTTAGCCCAACTTGGTATCGGTCTGAAACTCCGAAACCGAAAAATTTCAGAACGCCGAACGGCACTTGCAACGCTGCTTCTGCATCGGACCATGCGTCAAAAAAGACTGAGGATATGACGTCGGTCATGCACCTTTATACCCTGACGCTCTGATGTCAGTTCTAGGCGCCCATGACCGACGTCAGCCTAATACTTTGGTATTCGGGCCGACCGAGGACCGCGGACTACCCATAAGTAAGGACTGCAGCAATGTGAGATGAAGAACATCCCCTTTTACAAATATTTTGACATGAGAATACATTGGAAGAGGAGGAACCTTGGGAGGATGTGTTGAAATGGCCGATAAATGAACCTTGACAGATGACTAAGAAAGGCCACCTGACAGTAACTCAAACAAATATTGTAAAACCAGAGATCACCTAGCCCTGAATGGTTGCTAGTTATGTTGTTAGTACCTACTAGAACACCTTTTCTATTAGCCAATATATGATTTTCTAGTAGCATGCTTTCAAGCCTGCATTAGTACCGGATGCATGTCTTCAGTAAACAGGTGCCCATCAGCCAGGCAGTCAACTGAAGTTGATTGGTGTTGGGGTGCATCAAACACCCCTGTTCTTGGGTGATCCAGTCTGTGAGGAAGTTTGGGGTAATTGTCCATGGCCATAACCAAAAGAAGGGAGAACCACTGTTGCCTGGGCCAGAAAGGAGTCACCACAATGTTTTTGGGGGATTCCTTTTGAATTTTCATTAGTACCCTGGATATTAATGGAAAGGGGTGGAAAGACATACAGGAACACTCCTGTCCAAGGAAAAGAAAAGACATATGTCTTTGAGGCCCTCTTGCACGAAATCTTGGAGCAGAATTTTGCCAGCTGATTGTTCAGACAGAAGGCAAGGAGGTCTACTGGAGGAACTCCCCACAGGTGTCTCAAATCTTGGAAGATCCTCTGATCTAGTTTCCATTCATGAGGGTCTGCCCCCTCATCCTTCTCAGCTTGTCTGCCAAACAATTTTGCTCAGACGAAATGTAGGATGCCTGCAGAGTGAGACTGTGCTGTGAAGCTATATACCAGGCTAACATGGCTAGTCTGCAGAGGTGGTACACCCTTGTTCCGCCCTTGCTTGTTGTTGTACCACATGACTGTGGTATTGTCTGTAACAACTTGAAGAGGTCCTGAGGACCAAAGATGATTCAGAGTTGAGTGTCTTGATCAGGGTAAGCATCTATTTTATATTTATGTGCTTGTATCGGTTCTTGGTGTCCCACACACTTTGTACTTTTTAACCCTTCTGAAACTGCTCCCCAAGCAAAGTCTGAGGCATGTGTGGTGAGTTTTGCTTTGGAACAGGGAGGGAGAAGGGGAGACCTGGATTTTGGGATACCTCTTGTCACTGCCAAGTGATTTCTCTTCAAACAAATCACAGCACTGGGATATGAAAAGACAAGAGGTGTTGGTACTGGGACCAGAGAAACCTCAGATACCAGTGTTATTTTTCTCATGTGGACTCTTACCATTGTATCATGAGAATCATACAAGCCTTGAGACCCAAATTATTGAGGTATTCCCTCACAATGACTGACATCTGACTGGAAAACCCTTGAAATAGATCTACTTTTTCCTGTGGAAGAAGAGTTCTTTGAACAGTAGTGTCTAGCTGACATCTTAGAAACACAACCCTGTGAAGAGGAGTCAAGAAAGACTTTTAAATGTTCTCTTGGAATACCAGCTTATGTTAAGAGATCTCTCATCAGTGAGAGAGAGAGAGGAGAAAGATTCCTGATACTTTGAAAAAGACTCTGCAAAGATAAGTAAGTCATCTAAATATAGAAAACTGTGGATACCCTGTAGCCTGCAATGATTTACACCTGGAGCTAGGTACTTCATGAACTGGTGGAATGGATGGTCCAAAAGGTAAGACATAGAACTAATAATGTGATCCAGATAAACGAAACCTTATGAAATGCCTGATGTCTGGATGAATAAGAATGTGATAAGCATACTTTACATTTAGTATTACCTGGAAATGTGAATCCAGAAGAGGTAATCACTTAAGTGAAATCATTTTGAATTTGGGCAATATCACAGAAAGGTTTAGAAAAAAAAAATCCAGAGCCAGTCTCCAAGCACTTTAATTCTTTGGCACTAAAAACATCCTTGAATAAAATCCCTTTCCCACCTGGGAAGGAGGAACTTATCAGTCCTTGGGATAGCATATGATGAAAGAAGGGGGGAAACAAAAGAAAGACTCTGGTCTGGAGGATGAGGAATTATCCCCCAGAATGGAGGAACTTCCTCCCACTGCCATCTGTAACCTTGCTAGAACCCATTTATTTGAAGCTGGTGCCAAAGAGAAAAAAGTGAAAATCCAGACTTTCTGGAAGTAAAAAGGGGCTGCCAAAGTTAGAGGCAGGAACAAAGTCTCTTAAATAGGTATTCTGACTTGGACTATCCTTGGTTTTGGGGGGTTCCAGAATTCTTCTTGGAACCCCCTTGCCATTTATTCTTAAACATGTTTACCTGCATTTTGTTGACACTGTTCATTTCTTACCAAAACTGGATGAGTTAGAGAATCCCTTGGGAAAATTTGGAAAAGGAGGGCTGAAAAATCTTATGAGATTCTCTGTAACAGCCTACCCCTTTTGTCAATTTTTTTGATCACCTCTGCAGCAGAGGGGCCAAAAGCTAAATATTATTCCAATGGGAAATTTAAAATCTCATGTTTAACATGCAAACCACCTGAAAACACTACTAGCAGTACTTGAAGCATCAGTGTAGTCATACATACTGCATACAATGAATAGTGACTTGGAATAATAGAAGAAATTAAATGTAGTGCAGTCGTTTTCCTCACAAGAAGAAACTAAACAAAACATTAATCATACTTTCACAATTAGTCAAGACAAACCTTAAACATAAGAGTCTGAATTCAAAATTCTGAAAATCAGCGTTACAGAAGCATATACTTTTTCCCATACTTATCAATAATCTTCCCATCTTTTTCAGAAATAGTAGGATTGAAATTAAGTGTTTAGCAGCAGAAGGATTAACTAAATCTAGAGCTGCTGGATCAGGTTTAGGAAGACTGTAGAAAAACTTAAGTCTGAGTAACTTTATACATCATGTCTGCCTTCTGAGGGGAAGCTGGCAGTCTGTCAGGAAAACTGCAGGCGGTAACACACATGGCCACCAAAGCTGATTGAGTTGGAGGAATGGGTGCAGGTTTTGGAAATACCTTCCATAACAACTCACAGTATTTTCTTAGGGACTGAGAACCCTCAGTGTTCATTCTGGCACATTCTGGAAACAGTCTCAGAGAAAGAGAACTCCCAAAAGGGAGAGTCAGAAAATGAGCTCTTCTCTGAATCTAAATCAGAAATCTGAGGCGAGAACCCTCTATCTGCCCCTTCATCCTCCTGTCCAGATTCAGAAACTTGAATCTATTCAGAAAAATAGGTATCCCGCTTTCATTTACCAGAAACTACTTTAATAGATGGATCAATAGCCTGAATTAAACCATGAGCCACACCCAGTAAACTTCATCTGTCTAAGGAAATTTGAGGAATAGATACATGTTTTTAGTTTTCCACTTCTTCTTGATAGGAAAAACGGAACCAACAGTGTTACTAATGGCAGCAGCAACTTACCCAGTTATGAGCATAACAGTCTGAGAAAACAGGAAAGCCTTCCCAGTTCCCTTTCCCAGGACCGACCAAAGTGTCTTTCTCTTGCCCACTGAGGGAACCCCAACAGCCACAGAGGATGTGGATAACCCCTGGTCCATAGTGGCTGTAGGTGCTACACAAGTGGGATCCAGGCTAAAAGATGAGAAGTTTGAGGTACAACTTACACCCTAAGCAGTCACCCACCTGCAGCTGAGGCAAACTGCTAGCCTGCTGTGATGGCAAAGGCTGTTTGCTTAACTTTCTCATTTTTTGGCTAGAAACGGCCAACAGATTGTTCCACGGTTTAACCAAAACTGGCATCCCTTTCCCTGGGGAAACAAGCAGCAAATGCCAGTAAAAACAAAGTCTTTTAAAGTCACTTTTTTCACAAACACAGTAAAAAGCACTTAAAACTTTGCCAGCCACACAAAGCAAAATATATGCAATTTCTCCACAGAGAAAAGTTTTTCAGTTACTTTAAACAACTTTTGAACAGAAAAAAAAAGAAAGAATGCTGCCATTTGTAAGTACAGTACAGTCTGTTAAAACACAAACTCCTAGCTTTAAAATAACTTTCCTGAAGACAGAAACAAACAAAACATTGTTAAATGAAAGATTTTTCCCCCAGTGGAACTTACTTACCCGAGAAAGGAACAGCACAAGCCGACAGTCTACCTTTCAAACACCTTAGAGGAGTGTGCTCTTTGGCAGTTGTACAGCTCTGAAGGGCTTAATGCACAAACTTGGCTTTCAGTCAGCTCAGCTTGTGCTGCCTGACAGTTTGGGTGCATGGAAGGTGCTCTGAAGCTTTGGTAGCTGGTCATCTGTTATATTCCTGGCAAGATATAACCCACACAGCTATGGTGACTGCAACAGTGATCAATATGAACATTATAACTGCCCAGCACTGAAGGGAATGCTCAGACTGCTGACAGACTATAGGAAAAGGCAGATAAGACTAAAGGGCTAGGGTAGACTGATGCCCATGAAAGTATACCTCCTCTTTGCAGTTCTCATCCCTCCCCAGAATTATGACATGGGGGGGGGTGAGAAGGTG
Organism: Protopterus annectens; assembly: GCF_019279795.1. NCBI lineage: Eukaryota > Metazoa > Chordata > Ceratodontiformes > Protopteridae > Protopterus > Protopterus annectens. The sequence goes on from NC_056739.1 coordinate 1,053,540,607, forward strand.
ATCCACTGAGACCTTTGTGGCAATAAGTTGCTTCTGGAGAAAGAAATACATGGGAAAATTCTAATCAAAATGGTGTTGGCACTGTGACATTGAAGGAGGAAGTTCAGATTGATCAGATACAGCAAGTTTAGTTAGTGGTCAGAGAAGTGAGCATCTACCCTGGAAAAGGGAGAACCATCCCCCTTTGGAATGATGTATAGAACTACTGCCTGGAACAAGAGGGGAGCAAATGGGTCAGGATGTTTCTGAACATTATTCCATTATTCTGTTATGTATTGTTCTCACCCATTCCCTTTATTTCTATGCAGTATGTTCCTTCCCTTTTCTAACAATATGCATATAGAAAGCACTAGTATGCACTGTTAATGCACACAGATAGCATCAGAACTTGTTATAACATCCTAGTCTTCTTTTATCGGTGCAAAAATGCACAGCACAATTTCCATTTACAATATAAATGCTTTTGCTTGCTGCAATATTCTGCAAAGATAAAACATTCAGAAACTTGACATTTGTTCCAATTATCAAATGGGCTATGTCACTTAATGCAGTCTTGTTAATTTTTTTATTTTAAGAAGGCAACTAAACTCGGCCATGGGATAGAAAAGGTCATCAGACATTTCCAAATGTCCCTGTTGTTAATTGTGCTACAACAGTTATATTTTCCATTTTCATGTCAGTTACAATTTAGAAGATGGGAGGTAATTAGAGTGCCACTCTGTTTACTTCAGATCCCAGACTTATGAAAAGCCATGAAACTCAGCAAATACATTCCTTATCCGGAAAACTGTCCTTAAACTAAACTGCCTTGCCTGTACTTTATTTTAACTGGGGTTGCAGCAGTTTTCTACTGCTCACTTTGCTTCAGTTTTTGCTTATTCCCCTGCAAATTTTAGGATCTGTGACAAAACTGCCAATATAATGGTCACTGTTAATATATGACAAGACTACTAGATTTCTTAGGCTTCATAAATCCACTTCAATAGAAATCTTATTCTGTGCACATTCTGAGTAATGCCATCACATTAAGTCTTCCTGGTCTTTCAGTAAAGAGGATACATGAATTCTATGGTTGGCTTCATATACTGTAGTACAGTGCAGTAAATATACAATTTTAGAGAATGGGTGACCTGTACATTGCCACTCTGACTGAAGAACGTCCTCCTGCAAGGTGTTAATGTACAGGTAGCGCCCACTGAAAAGCGAATCCACAGCTTCACAGCAGCATATTAAGTTGTCGTGAAACTTGGACAATTAAAATCTAAATGGCCACCATTTTTACATTCACTATTCACATAAAAAGTAATAAAAAAAAAATACAAGTCTCGTTGTGTGTTTGTGTTGGTGTGTGTATATACGTGAAACAGAATGGGTCTGCAAGTGTACCTGCGTGTGACAGTGTAAGTATGAGCAAGTGAAATAGATGGAGAGCAACAGCAGAGCTGACTGCAAGACAGTCTATTGGAAGGGATTAAATATTAAGAGTTAGGTAATTTGGTTTTGAATTTAATGACAGTGCTCTGCTTAAACAAACAAAACAATTCCAACAAAAACAACAGAAGGGGAAAAGGAGTGGTAAACACACACAGCAATCAATAGCCACTTTTTAAATGAATGTATTAATATATGTATGTGTATGTATGTTTGTGTTTTTTAATCTTCTTCTTTCGTCTTTTCCCGGTTAGGGGTCGCCACAGCAGATCACCTGTCTGCTCATGATTGGCTGTGGAGTTTTACAGTGTCGAGTTGCCAGCCCGACGCCCAACCTTCCACAGAAGGCACACACATGCACACACATACACCTAGGGACAATTTAGAGTGTCCAATTCACCTACAGCATGTCTTTGGCATGCGGGAGGAAACCCACACGACCACAGGGAGGACATGCAGACTCCGTACAGAAGTCACCCCAGAAAATCATGGTATGAATTTGCACGTTTGTACTTCTGAATGTGTGCGTGTGTTTGTAAACAGTAAACACTTGCACATCTTTATATTTTTGATGTAAAATGCTTCTTTCTACATAATAAAGCAAGTTTGATTCATTAGGCAGAGGAACTATTTTACATCAGAATGCCCCAGCATTCGTTATTTCCACAAACACACACCCTCCCTGTCAAGCATTACTGCTTGCTTAAGAAACAACTGATGCACATTAAACATTCTGATTGGTAAAAATAAATGTTTTGCAAATGTATGTCATCCCTTCATCTGAACTCTGTGGTGGGAGGAGAGAAGAGAAACTGAAAACCAGTGCAGATGCAGAGGGAATATTCACAAGTAACAATGACCAGAGGTCAAAAATGATTCCCAGAATCTGGAACAAGTAATAATGACCTGAAGTCAAAAATGAATCCCAGAATCTGGAACAAGTAATGACCACACGTAAAAAAATGAATCCCAGAATCTGGAACCATGATAAAGATCTTAATCGAGTTACCATGATATGTTTTTAAACAACCTGGGAAGAAATCAAGAGACAGGGAAACGTGTCAGGATTTGCTAATACAGTACATACACATCCTCTAAAAAAACACAAAAACAAAAACAAAAAAAAAAAACAAAGAAAATTCTTAAAATGTCAACTACATGTGTTGCAAGATTTTCTGGCAAAATTAGCCACATTACATGAGCCCTACCTTAAGTAATTCTTCTCTTCTAACTTACATGAAATACAACTGGCACTATTCTAAATATACTAAAACTATTTAAGACAGTTTACAGTACAACACATTTTACATTGTTTAAAACCACAAAAATCTATTTAACATGTATCTCTTTTTTCTCTTGGCTATTTTAATCATTTTCTCTCACCCCACTATATCAAATGCTCCCCATGTAATGTCATTATTGTGGACTGGATACAAGACATGGGAGAGAAACAAACTAGAATACTGACATGCTGCACACTAGAGAGGAGAAGGTGCTGGTGTAAAAATGCATAAAGGAAAGGTACAGGTATTAACAACTAGGGAGATTGATGGGCCTCTGTAATGTACTATTAAAATGGCAGTCAAAAACTGGAGATATGGAAGAGCGCTACATTAAGCTTACAGCAATACACACACAGATTTGAAGACCCAAAAGTCTTCAGTTGGTATGTCTGGATTATGATGTGCGCTCATACCTGCAAAAGTGATTACTTCAATCTGCAGTAATATCACTGGGATAAGATACACAAAGTGTGCTGCTGGGGAAGCTCAGCATGTAAAGCAGTACATCAGTTATTGTAAAAGATGCCATGTCCTTAGTCATGCATGTCAGAATAATAAATTAGTAGCATGAGAACAGAAAGGATGCATTCAACTGTGCTAACACATGGCAGTGCATAAGCATTTGTGTAGCATCGTAAAAGCAAGCAAACTATTATGTGCCAATATGGCATGTAATAAAGCCATGCACCACCATGGCTGCAGGAGTATCACTCTGCAACATGCATCTAACATACCAATGTGTTAATATGGCTCTATCAACCTTGCAACGTGACTACATGGATAAAAAACACCCACTAACATGACAGTAAGTGCAGATGTGTATCAGTAAGACAGTATGGGTGCAAAATGTGAAACTGCAACAGCATGACAATTAGATGCTATGGAGAGCAAGTGAATGTTTAGCTACATGTGGCAACACATTAGTAACAGGCATGAGGTCACTGAACAGACAACATGCCGAGAACTGCACACCTAGCACAGCTAAAGGCACCACAGCAGAAATAAAGGTAAGCAGTTAAGTGCCACTTCACTTCCATGTGCACCAGCAAAATGCAATGTACGCTTCTTTATGGATATCCAATAAGTATTTAACTTGTACTTAAACTGTATTAGCCCCAAGAAAAACTCACAAGGGCATTAATTCACTGTACAATTTTGTAAGTTGCCAGCTTTGCCAAAGTAAGCAATTTTACAGGTTAGTGTTAGTCTAAAAATGAACTAACCTGTAAAATTGCTTACTGTGGCAAAGCTGGCAACTTATAAAATTGTACAGTGAATTAATCTAAAAAGGAAGCTGCGGTGGTGCAGCAGTAGCTTTGTCGCCTCACAGCAAGAGGTTCTCCCGTTCGATTCTCGGCTGGAGCTCCTTCTGCGTGGAGTCTGCATGTCCTCCCCATGGTCGAGTAGCGTTCAAAAGACATGCGTGAATGGGCGTGCCTTCGTTGAAGGTTGGGCGTCGAGCTGGCACCTTGGCACCATAAAAATCGACTGCCAATCATTAGCGGACCGGAGTTCTGCTGTGGCGACCCCTAACCCGGAAAAGCCAAAAGAAAAACAACAGCAGTGTTGGTCTAAAAAGGCATATACGTTTTTTTTTGCAAATTTCCAGGCAACTCACCTTAGCAAAGCCGGCCACCTCTCACCAGATAATTTGGCCCCATGTCTTTCTGTGAAGCTCTAAAACTACTGTAAGTTGTCTGTGTGTAACACTATCTTGCTGAAGCAGTATTTCCACAAGCTAAGCATCATCTCACCATGCTACTCAGGTTGCTCGACTGTAGCAGTGCTACATGATACCTTTATGCAGGTTAATCAGCTCTGAAACATTGTTCAGTCTGCCACTACAGCAATCAGATCAGTCACAATCTAAAAATCTGTAAACTTGTAAGTTGAACCTAGTTTTGGACTGATGGCATCTCTCACCTCTGAAGATAAGTCAAGGACAGAATATAAAGTCAAAGGAATTCTCTTATCAGGGAAGAAAGAGTTTCAATATGCAAAAGTATTTTATTTCAATTTTTATTCAATTTGTTAATCAGGTAAATTATCTGGTCAAAGTGCTTCTTTTCAAGTGTAACCTGGGAGCGCACACTAGTTAACTGAACTGCCAGAGCCACACAGCATGTAAGTGAATGATAGACTCAAACCAATAATCATAGCCATTCTTCAAATGTGGTCTCAGACTAGCAGGGAGCTTTTCTGCATGTAGTGCAAACGTGCGCCAACTGCCTCAAAATCTGTAGATTCATACGAAATCCATCTCCAAAGACCACTTCTGCATCTCTGTACAGAAAGCCGTTTGATTTGTAGAGTAATAGAAAGGCAATGAGCTAATGGCTACTATTTCAAACCTGCATACACACCTCTCCTCATCTCTACGGAATGTTCTTATTTTAAAACTTTCTCTTGAATCCCTCTCTCCTCCTCTGCATCTTTTCCCTCAGTTACAAATCACAATCAATTATGTTCATAAGCGTTCTCTCTATACTACCATTTATATCAGCATACCTGTCACTGTATGCGAACAATCTTCTTTGCTGTAAGTCTTAAACAGGCTCACAGGTGTATGCTAGTCTAATGACCACTAGGGCCCTTAAAAGCCCAGCCATGCAACCCAAATGTGACCAATAAATTTGATTTAAAGGGGGTGATTTACTGACTGCCTCTGTCCATCCGAGACATAGGTGCCAGACCAGGGGTGAATTTCCAATTATCCATCTATTGGTCCAAGTTGCACTTAAACAGGGATAGGTAGTAACTCTGCCTCACATGGATGGGAAGCCTGTTCCAGAGAATGGGAATTCCCTGAGAAACGTGCATCTCTCGAGCTTGTCCTATTTATGTTGCAAGCAAAATTTAGGTCTTTTAGTGTAGTACTTCTGATTCTGTTTGTTTTACGGATGTGCAAATGATTCATCAAAACAGGGTTCATGGATGCCTTGTATGCCAAGCAAAGATCACCTCTCAGAAGTCTGTATGACACTGAGTAGAAAGTCAGGACTCTGAGGCAATCAGTGTAGGGACATGGTCTTTACTCGTATTCTTTTTCTAAGGAACCTTTGTGGATGTTCCATTTGATGAATATGTCTGGTCAGGTACATACCAAAGGGGGCATTATACTCTTATGATGGGCTTGATGAGGGACGAGTACAGTGGTATGATGACCTCTCTGGACCTAGATGCCATGCTCTTGCTTATAAGTTAAGCAACATATAATTTTCTTACTACCTTGGACACATGTTGAGCAAAGGCTAGGTCACAGGTTACAAAAGTTCTCAAATCCCAGACTAGTGAATCAACTTTTAAGGGTGTTTTATTGATGATGTAGTTACCCTGGGTGGCAGACTTCCCAAAAGGTACTATAATTCATCTACTGACATCAAGTTTTAAGCCATGGCTTTGGCACCATGTGTTTTTCTGTACTAGACCTTCCTGAAGGGTGTTCTCATCTTGGGAGATTTAATGGCTGCTCCCAGTTAGTGATCATCTGTCGACTTGGTTAGCTAGAGGCCTTTGACATTGGCTTTAACAGACAAGAAGTACATGCCAAAGAGGAATGGGTCTAGCACAGAGCCCTGGGGGACTCCACTGGTGACCATCCTCTCTGTGCAGGTGGCCTCACTGATTCTAACCTCCTGCATCCTATCAGTGAGCCAACTAGATATCCAGCATTTTATTACAGGGTTTATACCCAATTCTGTAAATTTGTCGACATTGCCCATGTAGGGTGTCATGTCAATTGCCTCAGCCAGATCTAGGTAGACAGTATGCACCATTTTACCCTCATCCACTGCCTCAATGAGCTTTTCAGGGAAGCCAGATTTAGTAAGTATGACCTTCCTTTGAGAAAGCCAAACTGGGATGGATCCAGTGCCTGGAGGTCTCCTATGTCCTTTGTTGATACTTTCCATGACAACTCTTTCCACGGCTTTGCAAATAAGACTACACAGACTAATGGGTTTGTAGTTTCCAGGATCTGTTGAAGGTCCTCCCTTATGAAAGAGGATGACCACTGCAGTCCTCCACTGGCGTGGCACAAAGCCTGTTTTAAGACTATAGTTAAATAATGACTCCAGGGGTTCTGATAAGTTGAATTTTCGACTATTCAGGAGACATCCTAGGATGATAATTAGGGCCCACTGAGCCTGTGTTCTTGGCTTTAGTGAGTGCAGCCAGTACATGCTTGCTAGTTATAGTTGGAGGGTTAAGTTATGAGGGTATTATTGGTGGATGGTTGGGGGTGAGACAGGTATAGAGTTGCAACTGAATACGTCCACCAACAGGTTTGCAACATCTCTAGGCTCAGTGAATGTGGCACCATTAACCACTAGTTCAGTACACTGCAATGTGCTGCCCGTGAGATTTCTGACATAGCTGTAGAAGGCCTTGTGGTTACCTCTCACCTGGGAGGATATCTTAACTGCAAAGTTGGGTTTGTTTGACCTATCCTATTTAATTTGGGATGCTACCAGAGCAGTTTGTTTCTGGGGCTTACTTCTGGCAGGCACTGTAGCCTCTACCTAGCCACTGACATGGTTGTACAGAGTTTCTGAGAGCAATTCAGCATAGGCTGGTGTGTGTCCTTGGGGCATGGAGGGAGCGGCACTGAATTTTGACAAACCATCACTTAATAACAGGTAATTTGCCTTGGAATAGTTCCAAACTGTTACTGGTTTTAATGACATAACAGAACTGATTTTGAAGGAGACAGCTTTATGTTTGGAACTTGACAGGGAGGATGAGACACTAAGGGGTGGGTGCAGCGTTCTCCCATATTTGCAAGCACGAGATCCAATATGATGAAGCCTCTAGTGGGCATATTCACTATATGATCAAGGGTGTTTGTACTTAAGTCCAAGAATCTCTGTGCCTGTAGATTTGAGGCCATGTAGGATTCCCAATCTACAGAGAGGTAATTAAAGCCTCCCATGAGAAGGGTGTTAGGTTGGATTATAAATGTCTCCAGTACATGCAAGGATGCATTGTGAGCTATTTGGGACAGGGACAGTGACCAACAGCTGGCTAGGACATGGTATGGGATTTTGTCTATGGTGATCTGCACATGAAGGAACTCCAGCACGTCATCCCGTTTGACCACCCTACAGGTATGATTCTTGTTATTGATATTTTAAATATATATATATATATATATATATATACACACACACACACACACACACACACACACACACACAGACCTCCACTCTTAACCCTTGTCTGTGCAGCTACTGGTCTAAAAAAGTGTGGAAGACACTGAAACCTTGCACTGCTGGGGTACTCGCTGCTCCTTTAAACTGTGCCTCGGTAACTACACAGATATCTATATTCTTGACTTCAATCCTCAATGCTTTGCCAGAAAACCATACATTTAGTAGGAACAGACCAAGAATATGAACAAATTTGTACATTCTGCAAAATTCTGGACAGTTGAGGAGTATGGTATAAGAATCTGTTTTGTAAGGTGTTTGTGGTAGATGTGAAGTTTGGGGATGGAACACTTCTGGGCAGAGTTTGAGAATGTAAGTGTTTGTTGGTGGCTGTGACTTGGGAATATAGGGAAGACACATCTATTGTATCTGTGAACTGGGTTTTGGGGATGAATGGGCTTGGCACTAAAATTTGGAACTGGAGTTACTGAGCTGGCAGCCTTGCTATACTGCATTTTATTCAGCATGAATGTTACCACAATGCCTGAGATCTACGTGAGTGGATAGATGTGTCTATGGATCTGGTGATACAGATGTGTGTATAGACAAGTCTGCAGTATCTGCTACCCTGTTGTGGGGAAAGATTTTGTGCTTCTGAGCAGAGTGTGGGGATGGATTTCTCTGCGGTGCCTCTGACCTAGATGTTGGAATAGATGTGTCTGTATTGTCTGTGACCATGGTTTGTGGGATTAGATGTTTGTCCTGCCAGTCATCTTGGTTTGGAGTTGGGTGTGCAGGACTTGTGACTAGGTATACGTGATGTACCTGTGGCCCAGATTTGGGATGGCTGTACTATAACTCAGGTTTTGAAGTGGGAATTTTCTTCTGCCTTTGACCTTTTGTTCAAGGGTGCATGTGTCTGAGATGCCTGTGACCTAGGTTTACATATGGACACATCTGTGATGACAGTGACTAGAACCTGGTGGATGGATTCACAAGTTGTCATAAGGCAGTGGTGAGGAGGATCGACCATGTTGTAGGCCATTGTTCTAAGGATACTTTAGATTTTTCTTACCTAGAATTTTTGCATCTGGCCCATGGTGCCCCAAGATCATTTGCCCCATGGTGTTTTATGACTCATTCGTTCCTTCTGACGAAGCGAGTACTGGGGTGGTAAGGAGTAATGCTGTCATTCTATGGGGCTGGGAGGATTTTCTTGCCTGCCCCTGAATCATACTCTTTCCTTGGATCATTCTTCAATAGCCCTTGGCTGACTGGGTGACTTGGGCTTAGAATTTGAGTCTACATTTATTTTAAGATGCCTGCCTCCCCTTTACTTATGCAGTCGTTGCATTCCCAGTGCATTGCCTCCAGTCTCATGGGGTGGGGTTTGCAGCAGGGGTAGGGAACACCCTTTACCATCAGCCATCTGAAAGTCCACATTTCTTTCTTTCTTCTTTCTCACATGCCCTCCCCACTACTTTGTCTCTCACCCTGGGCCAACAGCATTAATATTAAATGACTTAGCTGTGTGCCAGTGGGTCTGCATGAGTGGTGAATGTAGCTTTGGTACTGACCATGTTTAAGGGATGTTGGGAGTTAAAGTGTACAAAGTACATTTGCATTCTGTGAAAAAAATTAAGTAGTTACTAGTAGCAAGTAGCACAGTCTTCTGATTATGCAAGTACTGTCTTAATGCAAAAAGTTTGCATACTTAACTACCTAATGCTAGCATCACGTTAATTATATTATTTTTTGTTAGTTTGCACTTCTATATTGGTTTTAGTCAACAGTACCTATTTCACATCAGTTTTATTTAATTTTTTTTAGAGGAATGTATGAACAAATTTCTTCACTTCAAGTAAAGTAATAAAAAATGCAACCTTCTCAACAGATGAATATGTTTTAATGGTATTAATTTAATTAACAAGATTGACTAGGTGCAACTACCCTTGTCAGCAGTGACAAGACAGCACTAACTAATTAAGACTTTTTCAGCATTCAATTTGCAATCCAAGTTTAAGGCCTTCAAAGTCAGGACTACAGAGTGAAATTCATTTGCAGCTTAAAACCTTTATTATCCGTGTTAAAAGTGCCAGATTGCATGCATGCCTAAGACCTATGTAAATGCTATATAGGCAAAAGAGTGGTGTCCAATGATGTTTGATCTTCTCCATGGATGCTGTTTAGTGTATGACCCTTGTAAATGTGGTGGAGCTGACCTTTGTGTGGATTCAGTAGACTTCATTGTGTTGTCTTACCTGTGTCCATAGAAGTCTGGTTGATGAATGATTGCTGCTTTAGTACTTCCTAAGATAGCTATGTCTGATATCGGCCTCAGTCGAGGATACTAGAACTCTCCAGTGAAGATGGAGCTTATCCTAAGACGTGTGTAATGGGATGTGTGAGAACAGGAACAAAATGAGACTTCCTCAAAAGTGAAGAAAAATGGTGTGTGTTGTTGATAGATACGAGTATTGCTGACCTGATGTCGAAGTAAGACACAGGAAAGTGTGTGGTGAAAACAGTAAAAACTACAAGAAAACCCTACCCAAGCTAGACTTTTCACTGTGTAATACCTTAATCGGGTGTATAGTATATCCTCGAAGAGTCAGTTCAGCGAATGGCATTTTACATCAAAATGCCATTGAGCGAACTCACACACCCCGCTAATTATATATACGAACTCCAAGGTTGCACTACAGTGAAGAAAGGGCAAATTTTCCGATTTTCACTGTACCACGAACCCACTATGAACAGTTTGCTGAAAGGCATTTTGATGTAGAATGCCGTTCACTGAATTGACTCTTCGAAGATATAATATAGATCCACCTTAATCCTCCTGTAATGTAGGCTCATGGGATATTTACAAATTTGAGGTGGGAGGTTGATATAATGGGTAAGGTGCTTACCTTATACATACAAGGTGCGGAGTTTGATTCTTACATGGGGAAATTAGCTAGGCTTAAAATGGCTCACAAAGGCAGCTAGCCTAGTACTAATCTATGAACCTGTGTGTGTGACAGGGGCTTGGAGGGAGCGCATTTTTTTTGTTTGCTTATTTAGGCTCCTGGCATTGAGCAGTAACACTCTTAGGTTCTGCTGAGTTGACTTTGCTATGTCAATAAGTTTGTCAATTTGGCAAAGACACTATGGGGTGGATAAAAATTTTAGCCAGTATTTGAATGCCTAGAGGGGAAAGGTGCAGACCATCCTTGGCAAAGCAAAGTGGCCTGTTGACCATGTCTTCCAAAGCTGACAAATATTGGATTAACTTAGAACGACACCAGAAAAACAGCCTGTTGTTGAACTCAGTAATGTTTTACTCATACTGTGTGGCATCATTGTCAGTGATGGTGACATGCTGCTCAGTGCTAAGCTCATACCAGCCTGAGACGCACAATCTGAAAGCTCCACAAGACCTCTCGGGTCATTTACACCTACATGAACTATGATGGGATTCAGGGGCTCCAGGTAAGCAACTAACACTTATCTTCTCCATGTTCAGCCTGGTTAGAGGGGCATCAGTATATCTTACAATGGAGTCCCCTATGATGAGAGTCATGGGAAGTGTGTTTGCTTGCTTTAGGGGATTAGTGTTGGGGCTCCACAGAGTGGCATTATGTGTGGTGTTGGGTACTATTGTTTTGTGTGCGTCTTTGGGCTCGCTGTCCTCAATAGCTTTGGCAGCAGGTTGGTTAGGTGATCTTTGTTGTTTAGGAAGACTGCTTTTAAGTGCCTGAGCGTGTGTGTGTGTGTGTGTGTGTGTGTGTGTGTGTGTTGTGTGTCAAATGAGGTGGGTGTTGTGTATCTGGTTTCGACAACTTGATGTAGACTTGTATGCCAGAGTTTAGCCTCCATTGTCATTGTGCAAGTACATCTCTTGCATACTGTGTTTGATTCTTTAAGGATTAAGAGGTTGTCAGTCAACATGACACAATTACAGTGGCAGATTTAGGCATCGGCGCAGGGGCCTGCTGCCCCCTTTTGAAGCTGTTTGCTACTTCATTAAAAAACAAAAAGACAAACAAAAAACAGAACTTCACTGTACTGTTATTTTGTTGAAATGGGAAAATGTACTGCTAAAATGGTACATTTTTCTGTTTCAACTTACAAACTTTTTTTTTTCCTTTGAAAGTCGCATAGGAGATGCAATTGGAGGCTGCAGTCATGCACAAGGACTGCGGCAGGCATACGTTATGCACACTATAGCATACACTACGGCCATCCAGTGGGCTAAAAAAAAAAAATCATTGGTTCACTTTTCTGCTTGCTACCTGCTTTGCTTGGGTGAGAGGTGATTGGTGCAATGGCGACAATTGTTATTGGCTGCAGTTGTATTTGGCGGGCTGTTTAACTCCTGTTAAATACAACTGCAGTTGAATCCTTCTCCATTTGCCTTCTCCTGGTTTTGTAGCTGCTGAGCCGAGCGAGCCGTGACTCCGTGAGTGACCGCATGTCCTGTTAGTTGGTTTGCTGATTTTTTTTTCAGCCTCATCCTTGTTTAACAAAGTTACTTTGGAGCATAGTAAAGTCTCCAAAACCGCTACAGGATGCTGTCCCATGATTTCTAACTCTCCTCTTATGTCCATGTCCACTGATTTTAGGCATTTTGGAACAAATTGGATAAGGTAGAATGGTGCAAATTTTTAAGTACTGCTCTTATTAACTTAGAAAGTTGCCAGAACAACAGGATTTGTGTTAGCATGTATTTTCTGAAGGATATAAAGTCAGAAACTGAAACATAAGTCACTATTCAGTGAGTTCAGTCCTCAGTTAGCTGCAAAGGAACAAGCCAAAGATATGAGGCAAAGATCTGGACACTCCTTCCATCTTAGTGCAAGGCATCAAATCTGGACAAAGACAAATACAACGGGGAGCCAAAAACAAAAAATAGTGACATATTTTAAATATTTCTCTTATAAACTTAGAAAATTGCAAGAAATAAGATTTATTTTTACATACATTTTCTGAAGGATATAAAGTCTGAAACTCAAATGTATGTCACTATTTTGTGACTTCAGTCCTCAGTTGCCAGAAACCCATAATAAGAAACAGCCCAAAGATATGAGGCAAAGATCTGGACGTCTGCAAAAATCTAGAAAGTTGAGAGGTATGGATCCCTCCCATATCAGATGCTGGGCTTGAGCAGGTGCTGATGAATCAAAAACTAAGCATGTGAGTCTCCCAAAAATGCACTGAAACATAAATATTTAATACAGCACACAGTGGTTGAAACTGTAGATTAATTTAAGGACCTGGTTATATGGGTAGATCCAGCTTTGAGTTTTTTTAATCATATCACACACTTGAATAATTATAGAACAGGTTGTATAAAAAGATTTATAAAGTCTAGGAAATCAGAAATTAAGTCACTGTTCATTAACTTGAACATGAAATACTATGGAAACCTTATAGGAAAACAAGCATGAGAAAACAGGAAATGGCCAGTGGAAATATACCAGTGGTATCCATGGATGTGAAAATACAAGTTTGCCACATTGGTAAAAGGTACATGGTTTGATTCTGATCTCAGGTTATTGGCAAGGCTTAGCTTGGAATTCGCCTATGAAACTATAAGACTAAAGTAGGCGAACTTGTACAGTGGGGCAGATATTTAAGAGGTATACACAGCATTTAGAGACAACTACCTCTGGAAATTTTTGTGGTCATTAAATAGTAGTAGAAAATCATCAGGCAATCTATGCAGAAGATTCTATAAAAATGACAAGCATGCTAATTTTTTTCTCTGACAGACCTGCTAATGCCTGAAAAGACTACCAGATTACATTAAAGCAAGCACTAGTTTAGATATTTTTTAAGAACATCCTCGACACTCATTAAGGGATCAACTGTTTTGGTATACTGGTAGACTAGAAGAGCAGTATTGCCTGTTCCTGAAATATTTGTATTCAATAGCTCTTTCACTCATTTTTCTATCACAAAATATTTCATCTTGCATAATATCCAGTGAATAAAATCCAGGTGTGTGTGTGTGTGTGTGTGTGTGTGTGTGTGTGTGTGTGTGTGTGTGTGTGTGTGTGTGGCAAACGTGAATTTTTTTGTAGTATTTGAGTGGTATTAACAGGACTGTAGCCAAATCGCTGTGTATCCTTTTATTATTAGCCACAGTAGGTGAATTCATGATTGTAATGTGATTGCATTTCTTTTGGTGTACTGATCATGTAGTGGCTCACTTCAGATAATTTTTAGAGAAGTCTGTGGTTTTCTGTAATGGTAGAAATTGTTTTGTAGAAGTCAAGTCAATTTGACCTGTGCATAAAAGGTGGGGTAAAGTTGGTGCCTCTGGATATGATTTCTAAGTTTACATTATGGTACAAGTACACTCCTATATAGTTCACTATATAATTATTTAGTTGTATTATGTTGTCTATACAGTGCCAACCATTTAAGTTACTAAAATATGAAATCAGATTCAAGAGACACTGACTGGAAGCTCAGACCTTATTGTACTCTGTATTCTGTAGTTACAATACCCTGTTGTACTGTGTACAAATCATGTAATGAAAGTCTAACATGAAACATGAGGTTTTTTTTTTTTTTTTACAGATGGCCCAGTATACATAGTGCATGTGCCTTCACTGCTGCATCTGGCCTTTTTTCTTTACAGCTGGTCCTTATTGTGTTACAGTGATAAAGTTCTGCTGAGAACACTGCATGCTAAACTGGCTGAAGTCAGTTTATTTACTTAACATTTTCAGAAACAGTTTTATTTTTCTGTAAAGCTATGCTGCACTACAAGCTGTGAGGGTAGTATTACTACCTGTTTTGTAACTGAGCACCAGTCCGACGTTTTGCATTGTACTTTTTCATTGTGTGTGTAATGCTGATGTTACATGCAGTTTACAAATTTGCTTAATTTCAGTTGTAACATGCAGTGGGTGTACTGCCATTATTGAAGGTGTGGAGTCAAATGCAATTGTGTGCAGTAGTAGGATTCTGACAAGCTGCTTTTTCTCAATAGCTGTTTTTGCTGCCTTGTACCTTATGAATGGCCTGTTGTGAAATATTCATGCTAACTTCAATGAGAAAGTACAGTTTTGTACCTACCATAAATGTACTTGTTCAAGTGTTCACCCTGCTGCAGTCATCACACTTGGGTTATCCTGCTGTCAGGTGGTCCCGCAGTCGGCCGGATTTCCAAAGTCTTGGCCGACGTCGGTTATTGTCGCCTCATCCCTGACGTCAGTGCGCCAGGGGTACATATACTGCAACAGACGCCATTTTCTTCAGTTTTTCTTGCCCCAGATGTCAGGTGCCCCAAAAAGGTGATCAAAATTAGTACCAAATGGAGTGAACACTATACAAACACAAAATCCCTTCAGCTATAAGCAAATACATCAGTAAGGCATAGCAGAGATTTAGCCAGTAGATCAGAGGGGTTGGAGGGAGGATAACCTGGACTGCAGCAGGGTGAACACTCGAACATCTACATTTATGGTAGGTACAAAACTGTACTATGTTCATCGTGTTACCACTGCAGTCATCACACTTGGGTTGAGTCCCAAAGCTAAGGCAGGGTGGAGGTATCATAGAGGGTTAGTGGAGGCAATGAGGCCCTGCAGAACTGCAGTGGCGAAGCCTGCCCTGGACTTAGAATAAAGAGGTAGGTGATAGTGTTTGGTGAAGGTGTGTACTGAACTCCAAGTTGCAGCTTCTAAAATTTCCTTGGTAGGGACCCCTCTGAGAAAGACTGTAGAAGTAGCTGTTGCCCTGGTAGAGTGGGATCTAATGGTAGTAGGAACTGGTTTCCCATGATGGGTATAACAGAAAGTACAGTTTTGTACCTACCATAAATGTAGATGTTCGAGGATCCACATTGCTGCAGTCCTAACACTCGGGTAGTCCGCTGTCCCAGTCGGCCCGAATACCAAAGTATATGGCTGACGTCGGTCAAGGCGCATTAGTCTGACGTCAGGACGTCAGGGTACAAATGCGCATGACCGACGTCATATCCTCAGTCTTTTCTTGCCCCAGATGTCAGAAGACCCTAAAAAGATAAGGCCAAAACCAAAAAACACCAAACACTCTTGTACCCAATATATATATACAATATATACAAATTTACAAAGGTACAACCCCACCCACACAACCACCCCTAAACACAGAGGGGAAGGAGGGAGGGTAAATTGGACTGCAGCAATGTGGATCCTCGAACATCTACATTTATGGTAGGTACAAAACTGTACTATGTTCTTCATCCCACATTGCTGCAGTCCTAACACTTGGGTAGAATCCCAAAGCAGAGGTAAGGGAGGCTGGCAAATCATAAGGAAGCAGGAGCTGACAACATGCCCTGCAAAATAGCCATGGCAAAACCAGCCCTGGATTTAGAGTAGAGAGGAAGGTGGTAGTGCTTAGAGAAAGTATGCACTGAACTCCAAGTAGCTGCCTCCAAAATATCCTTAGTTGCCACCCCCCTTAGAAATGCTGTTGAAGTGGCAGTAGCCCTAGTGGAATGAGGCCTAATCCCAGCTGGAATCTCCTTGCCATGATGGGAATAACAAAATGAAATGCAAAACCCAATCCACTTAGAAATAGTTTGTTTTGACACAGGCTTGCCCTGAGAACTCAAAGCAAAGGAAACAAACAACTGCTGAGACTGCCTAAAATCCTTAGTCCTGCTTAAATAATAACGCAACTGCCTGTGTACATCTAAAGTGTGCAAAATCTTTTCCCCCTTATTTTGGGGATCTGCATAAAAAGTAGGCAAATGAATAGTTTGGTTTAAAGCCACACTAGAAATCACCTTAGGCATAAAGGAAGGATTAGTACGTAATGATACCCTGTCCTTATGGAAAATCAAAAAAGGCTCAACCGCCATAAGGGCCTGCAATTCAGAAACCCTTCTTGCAGAAGTAATGGCCAACAAAAAAGCAGTCTTCCATGACAAGTATTTCAATTCAGCAGTAGCCGCAGGCTCAAAAGGTTGTAGAGTAAGTTTCTCCAACACAAAATTGAGATCCCAAGCAGGAGTAGGAGCTCACGTGGGGTCTTATATTCTTTGCCCTCTAAGAAATTGCTTGAACAAAGGATGAGAAAACAATGGTGGGTCACAATCATAGTGAGCTGAAATTGCCGCAGCATGAATCTTAATGGAAGAGAAAGACAAACCTTTGTCCAATAACTCAGTAAGATATTGAAGAGCCGCACTCAAATTAGGCTCAGAAACCTCCAAATCCTTTGCTGCACTCCAAAATAAAAATCTCTTCCATTTTTCTGAGTACACTTTCCTTGTACTAGGTCTTCTGGCTTCCATAATCACATTCAAAACTTGTTGAGGAAGTTGAGACCTGCTGTGTTTCAAAACAGGATATGCCAGGCTGTCAGATGAAGAGAGTGAAGCTTGACATTGAGTAGATGACCGTCCCTCTGAGACAATAGGTGTGGAATCAAAGGTAAAGGCCATGGAGGCTTCCTTACCAGACTCCTCAGTAATGGGTACCAGTGTTGCGAGGCCAATCTGGAGCTATTAAAATCATCCTTGGCTTGTCTTGTCTGACCTTTAGGAGTACCTTTGGGAGAAGAGGCAGAGGTGGAAAGGCATACACATGAAGATTTTTCCAACTGAAAGAAAGAGCATCCACTTTCCAAGCTGTGTGATGAAACCTTTTGTGCAAAACTTTGGCAGCTGGTGGTTTAGTGGAGAAGCGAACAGATCTATGTCTGGAGTTCCCCATGACACTGTCAATTTCGAAATACATGAAGATCCAGTTTCCACTCGTGGGGATCCATGATTTGCCTGCTTAACACATCTGCTAAGGAGTTCTGTGCTCCTGGCAGAAACCTTGCCTGAAGAGTTAGTTGCAAGCTGAGCGCAGTCTCCCATAAAATCATTGCTTGCCTGCATAGAGGATAAGAATGTGTTCCCCCTGTTTGTTGATGTACCACATGACAGTTGTGTTGTCTGTTAGAATCAACACCTGCCCTGGAAGAAGTAACTCCTTGAAAGCCATTAATGCAAACTGGACTGCTAACATCTCCTTCATGTTGATATGTAGATGCTGTAGTCTGGCAGGCCACTTGTCTTGTATCCACTTTCCATTCAGATGAGCTCCCAAGCTATGTCTGAGGCATCTGTCGTTAGAATCTGACTCGCCTCTGGCCGGGTCACAGAGAGTCCCTTGTTTAGGTGACATTCCTGAGCCCACCACAAAAATTCCTTTTGAATGCAAGGTATTATTTGAATGACAGTGTCCAAATCCTGGCAGTGCTGTGTCCATACATTTTTGAGGTACCATTGCAGCTTCCTCATATGCAGTTTGGCATTGGGAAGCACCAGAATACAAGATGCCATGAACCCTAAGGCTTGAAGGACTGTCCTTGCAGTCAGCCGGACTGAAGAGATAGTTGATGGAAGTACAGGAAAGATTCTTTTGTTTGTCCGGGGTTAAAAAGGCCATCTGGGTTGCTGTATTCAGTCTTACACCCAGAAAGCACATGTCTTGAGAGGGTACTAGACTGGACTTTATTTCGTTCACAGAATACCCCAGGCATCTTAGCACTGCTATCACATATTCCAAATGCTGTAAAAGGTCTTCCTTTTCTTGAGCCAGAATCAGGCAGTCGTCCAAGTAAGGATAGATTTGTATTCCTATTAGCCTGAAGTAAGCTATCACTGGAGCCAGAACTTTTGTGAATACTCTGGGCGCAGTAGATAAGCCAAGGGGCAATGCAGAGAACTGATAATGGGAATTCCCAGCTCGAAGCAGATACTTCCTGCAACTTAGTCTGATAGGCACATGAAGGTAAGCCTCCTTGAGATCTAAAGTTACCATCCAGTGATCTTTGCCCAGTAGAGGTAAAAGCTGTTGTAACGTCAACATTTTGAACTTGGGAATGTCCAGATAAGTGTTGAGGATAGATAAATCCAAAATTGGTCTCCACGTGTTCCCCTTCTTTGGTACTAGGAACAGGCGAGAATAAAATCCTAGGCCCCTTTCTGGCACAGGAACCGGCTGAATGGCCCCTATTTGGAGTAACAGAGAAATTTGCTTGTGAGCCTCTTTTCTTTGTAGAGGAGGAATGTCTGGCATGCCTTTGAAAGGAGGCAAGGTATGGAAATAAAACCTGTAACCGTGGTGAATGATATCCAATACCCATCTGTCCTGGGTAATTAAACTCCAATTTTCTTTGAAAAGTGCCAGTCTTCCTCCCAAAGGTGCTGCCAGATGAGAAAGCACTGGCAGCTGAAAAGGCAGGTCATTGGGTCTGTTTACGAAAGGGCTGACCCCTGCCCTCACCAGAAGATTGAGCAGGTGAACTCCCTGTTCTAGGCCTAAAAGAACCTTGAGCCCTGCCCCTACCACGTCTAGACCTACCCCTAGACTGGGAATCATAAGAAGGATATGTCCATCCCTTAGTAGGCCAATTTCTACTAAACTTCGGGGGCTGAACCTGCAAAAAATCTTTAACAGTCTGCATAGACTTAGCCTTGTCCTCCATTTTCTTTAAAACTGCTTCCACAGGCGAACCAAACAACACATCAGACTGTAACGGAGCATCCAATATCCTTGTCTTAACATGCTCAGCTAAATTCTGATCCCTCAGCCAGGCGTGCCTGCGAAGAACAGAACCAGTGGCAGCCACCCGCGAAGAGGCCTGCACAGCATCAAAACCACATTGCAAGGAATGCTTACCCACCTGTTCAGACACATGAACTAAATCCTGCAACTCTTTACACTCAATACCTTCCGCCAGAGCATCCACCTTAGACTGCAATTGCGAAAGGAGATAATTTTGATATTTTAACATGTGGAACTGGCAATTCAAAGCCCTCATGGCTAAAGTGGAAGAAGTATACACTTTCTTTCCCCATCTATCCAAAGCCCTTGCCTCTTTATCAGGAGGAACAGGATTTTTAACAACAGAAGCCTTAACACCTTTAGGCCCCTGAGAAACAGTTTCTGGGTCTGCCCTAGGACACTTATGAGCTTCAGGCACCCTATAATACCTGTCCGGTTTAACTGGGGCAGGAGGCAAAGAATCAGGGTTCAGGGAAGCCTCTGCAAAAACATCTTCCACCACATCCAGAACAGGAGGTATAGCTAAAGGCCTATGCTGGGGTAAAAACAAAAATTCCCTAAGCCTCTTCCTGGAATCAGAGAAATCTTGTCCTTCCCATTTAAAATGTTCCCTCATGGAATGAAGAGTCTCTGAAAAAGAAAAATCCTCAGGAGGAGAAGCCGAAGGAGTAGAATCATCCACATCAGAATCAGAATAAGGAGGATACTCCTGTAAGTCTTCAGCCGAAGACTCAGAGGCCTCTGAACACTGCTCAAAACTCTCAAGCTCAGGTTCCACCCTAGGCCTCTTATCAGGAGGGGGCATAGAACCCCTAATCATAGTAATCAAATCTTCTGCCATTTTAAGCATATGTTTCTTAGGCAAAGATCCTGAAGAACTAGGAGAGACACCCACTGAAGTTAAACCTGGCCTGCCCCTCAAAGAAGCCTTGGAAACAGAAGGGGAGGGCCTAACCACCTTAGGAAGGGAGGGTAGAACAGCCACCTGAGAAGCCCCTTCAGCCTGGCCTACCTCCTGAGAGGACACATCTTGTAACAGTAAAGTCTCCCCCTGAGACTCCAAAGAAACTTCTTGCAGAACCTCCGGCTCCACCGAGCCTTCTAAAGAACCGACGTCCGGGACTGACGGTTCTTCCAACCTAGGCTTTGCTGCTTTGTCCTTGCGCTTTTTGGACGAAGCGGGCGTCGGAGCATCCGACGGCATTTTATAATTACAACGCTTCCCAAAAACTAACCTGGCACAGTCTAATCTTCTCTTTATAGTGCGTTTGTTAAATCTAGCACAAGAGCGACAACCAACAACGTCGTGCTCAGGCCCTAAGCAAGGTATACACAAGGTATGGTAATCCCTATGAGGTATCTGTTTCCCACAAGAAATACAGTTATTCACTTTTTCTCACATCCGGTTAAATACTGAGGCAAGAAAAAACCAAAATATTCCCCAACGGGGTACTTAGCCAACTTTGATTCGGTCTGAAACTCCGACTTCAGAAAATTTCAGAACGCCAACCTGCACTCGCAAAACTGCTTCTGCATCGGACCATGCGGCAAAAAAGACTGAGGATATGACGTCGGTCATGCGCATTTGTACCCTGACGTCCTGACGTCAGACTAATGCGCCTTGACCGACGTCAGCCATATACTTTGGTATTCGGGCCGACTGGGACAGCGGACTACCCGAGTGTTAGGACTGCAGCAATGTGGGATGAAGAACATCCATATGCAATGGCCTATCCATTTAGAAATGGTTTGTTTGGATATAGCCCTCCCTTGAGAAACTGTAGCATAGGATACAAAGAGCTGGTCAGTTTTTCTGAAAGCCTTAGTTTTGTCCAAGTAGTAACAAAGCTGCCTGTGAATGTCCAAGGAATGCAAGAGTCTCTCACCTTTGTTCTGTGGATTGGGAAAGAAAGTGGGTAGATGGATGGTTTGATTTAAAGCTACACTGGAAACCACCTTAGGCATGAAGGAAGGATTAGTTCGGAGAGAAACTCTGTCTTGATGAAAAATGAGGAAAGGTTCCACTGCCATTAGTGCCTGTAATTCTGAGACTCTCCTAGCAGAAGTTATTGCCAGGAGCAGGGCAGTCTTCCAAGATAGGAACTGAAGGTCCGCAGAGAAAGCTGGTTCAAAGGGAGGTAAAGTTAGTTTTTCCAGAACAAAGTTGAGGTTCCATCCATGTTGGTGTAGGAGCTCTTCTAGGTGGTCTAATGTTTTTTGCCCCTCTGAGGAACTGCTTTAGAAGAGGATGTGAAAATAAAGGTGGATTCGTGTCGTAGTGAGCTGAAATAGCTGAAGCATGGATTTTAATTGAGGAGAAGGAAAGTCCTTTGTGCAACATCTCTGCTAAATACTGCAGAATGTGAGGCATATGAGGCTGAGTTGTGTCTTGGCCTTTAGCTTGGTTCCAGGCAGAAAACCTTTTCCATTTGTCCGAGTAAGCCTTCCTGGCGCTTGGCCTCCTGGCTTCAGAATAACATCCAGAACTGCTTGTGAAAGAGGGGCTGGTTGGATGTTTAAAAGATTCGCCATGCAGCCAGGTTTAAGGTTTTTAGCTGGCTGTGTAGAATCTGTTTGTTTTGCTGCATGAGCAAATGAGGTATTTGAGGCAATATCCATGGTGGGCTGTGAGCCATATTCTTCAATAGCGGGTACCAGTGCTGGCGTGGCCAGTCTGGGGCTATGAGAATCAGTCGAGGTTTCTCCTTTTCGACCTTCAAAAGAACCTTTGTGAGAAGAGGTAATGGAGGAAAGGCATATGCTGTCAGGTTTTTCCAACTGAAGGAGAGAGCGTCCACTTTCCAAGCTTGATGGTGGAATGTCCTTGTACAAAATTTTGTCAGTTGGTAGTTTTGAGGACTGGCAAACAGGTCTATATTTGGTAGGCCCCATTTTTGAGTTATCATTGTAAATATTTGTGGGTCTAGCTTCCACTCTTGGGGATCTTTGATGTTTCTGCTTAGGTCGTCTGCCAATGTGTTTTTCTGTCCTGGCAGGAATTGAGCTTGTAACTGGACTTGGTAGGCCAGAGCTGTGTTCCATAAGATTATTGCTTGCCTGCAAAGAGGGTAGGAATGTGTGCCCCCTTGTTTGTTTATGTACCACATTACTGTGGTGTTGTCCGTCTTTATTGCAAGTTGTCCTGGATGTAGAAGATCCTTGAAGGCTGTCAGAGCTTTCTGTACAGCTAGCATCTCTTTTTGATTTATGTGCAGTTTTCTTTGTTCTACAGTCCATAGGCCTTGAATGCATTGCCCTGCCATGTGTGCCCCCCAGGCATAGTCTGAGGTGTCTGTTGTGATAGTTTGCCTGGTTGGGGGCAAGGTGAAAGGCTGACCCTTGTTGAGGTGACATGCCTGTGCCCACCATAGAAATTCCTGTTGAAGGCAGGGAATGAGAGATATCACTGTGTCCAAGCTGTGGCTGTGTTGAGACCATACACTTTTTAGGTACCACTGTAATTTCCTCATATGCAATTTTGTAAATGGTATTATCAGAATGCAAGATGCCATGAAGGCCAAAGCCTGCAGAATTTTTCTTGCAGTTAATTGGGTCTTTGTTGCCATTGTCTTGAAATATTGAGTCAGTTGTAGTTGCTTGTCTGGTGTAAGATAAGCCTTTCTAGGCCGTTGTGTCCAAGCTGGCACCCAGGAATGTCATTTTTTGTGAGGGTACTAGTTTTGACTTCTTTTCGTTTACTGTGTACCCCAGACAATTTAGTAGATGCTTCACAAATGCCAGATGATGTAAGGGAATGTCTTTTCTTTCTGCTTGGATGAGGCAGTCGTCCAGGTATGGATATATTTGAATTCCTCTTTGTCTGCAGTATGCAATTACTGGTGCCAAGCATTTTGTGAAAACTCTGGGCACAGTAGATAAGCCAAAAGGCAGTGCAGAGAATTGGTAATGGGTTGAACCTGCAATGAAACGGAGGTATCTTCTGCAACTTTGTCTGATAGGGACATGCAGGTATGCCTCCTTGAGGTCCAACGTTACCAGCCATGCTTCCTTGCCCAACATGGGAAGTAGCTGCTGTAGTGTTAGCATCTTGAATTTTGGGAGTTGTAGGTAAGTGTTTAAAATTGAAAGATCCAGAATTGGTCTCCAAGCATTGTCCTTTCTGGGTACTAGAAAGAGCCTCGAGTAAAATCCTTGGCCTTGCTCTTGAATCGGTACCCGTTGAATGGCTCTCATGGCCATGAGAGCTGTAATTTGTTTTTGAGCCTCTGCCCTTTGATTTAGTGGCAGGTTTGGCATTCCTCTTTTCATTGGCAAGGTGTGAAAGTGGAATCTGTATCCTCGTAAAATAATGTCTAGGACCCATTTGTCCTTTGTGACCATGTGCCAGTTGTCTGCAAAAAGTGCTAGTTTTCCCCCCAAGGGGGCTAACAAAAGAGCTTTGTTTGGCCAGTCGAGGTGCAAGTCATTGAGTTTGCCTTCTGGTAGGTTGAGACCTGTCTTCTCCTCCTTTATGGGTTGGAGTGCCCCATTGGCGAGGTTTATACTGGGCATGTGGTTGTCCTCTGCCCCTTGGGCGCCTGTATTTACCCCTCTGAGGTCTGTCAGTGGCTGGAAAGGACCAATTTTTTGTTGGCCAGTTTCTGCTGAAGCGAGGGGGTTGTACCTGTAGGAAATATTTGACTGTCTGCATTGATTTCACCTTATTTTCCATTTTCTTTAGCAATTCTTCTGCTTTAACTCCAAAAAGAACATCCTGCTGTAAGAGTGCATCCAGTAGTTTTGCTTTGACATGATCAGGTAGACTTTGTTCCTTTAACCAGGCATGCCTACGTATAACTGATCCAGTGACAGCTGCTCTGCAGGAGGCCTCCAAAGAATCAAACCCACATTGTAAGGTATGTTTGCCCACCTGCTCGGTGGCGTGCAATAAATCCTGTACTTCTTTCAATTCAGATTGTTGGGGAAGGGAGGTAATCTTTTGTTTTAACTGAGAGATTAGAAACTGCTGATACTTGAGCATATGAAATTGACAATTTAGTGCTCTCATAGCTAATGTGGCTGAGGTGTAAACCTTTTTCCCCCACCTGTCTAGTGCTCTTGAGTCCCTCTCAGAAGGTACTGGGTTTTTAGCCATGGAAGCCTTAGCCCCCTTGGGAACCTGGGAGATAGTCTCTGGGTCAGCTACTGGGCTTTTGTAAAGAAATTTTTGGGAATCAGGTACTCTGTAGTATCTGTCAGGCTTAGCCGGAGCCGGAGGTAGAGAGTCTGGGTTGAAACTGGATTCTAAACAGACATCATCCACAATGTCCAAAACAGGTGGGATGGCTAGAGGTCTGTGTTGGGGGAGTAAAAGAAACTCTCTGAGCCATTTCTTGGAATCAGAGAAATACTGACCTTCCCAGTGGAAATGTTCCCTCATAGTGTGTAAAGTTTCCCCAAAAGAGTAGTCTTCAGGAGGGGAAACTGAGGGAATAGAGTCCTCAGCATCAGAATCTTCATAAGGAGAGTAGGAATAGTCTTGGTCTTCAGAGGAATCCGAAGAAATAGACAGTTGCTCAGAAGAAGCAGAATCTTCCTCTTGTCTAGGCCTTTTGTCAGGAAGAGGCTGTGAATCCCTGATAAGAGAAATCAAATCTTCAGCCATTTTGAGCATCTGTTTCTTAGGCATAGGGCCTTGAACAGGAGACTAAAGTGTAGTCTTTTTAGCTTTAGAAGGAGTCTTAGACTTAGAAAATGTTTTGACTGAGAGTTGTCGGTCTGAAAATGCCCTCAGAAACCGATGGCATTTCCGAAGCACCGACGTCCTTAGAAGGTAGATCGTCGGAAGGGCCTGAAGTAAAAGGCTGCGTTGGCCTAGTACATTCCGTCAAAATATCTGTAGCGGTCTCGGGTTCCAGGACTGCGGTAGTCAGGGGCTGCGTCGAAGCCTCACTGATAACCGGAGAACCGGAGACTGGATCAACCAAGGCCTCGGAATCGGGTTTAGGCCTTGGCTGTCGGTCCTTGTCCCTGCGTTTTTTGTGCACGCTGGTAGTCGGTAGCTCCGACGGCATGTTATAGTTAAATTTTCTACCAAAAAAGTGTAGTGCGAAATCAAATCGCCTTTTAATAGTACGCTTATTAAACCTAGCACAAAAACGACAAGAAGTGACGTCGTGATCAGGGCCTAGGCAAGGTATGCAATAAGAATGAAAATCCTTATGTGGTATTTGCTTCCCACAAGAAATACAATTGTTAACTTTTTCTGACATCGGTCTGAGGCAAGAAAAGTTTCCCCAACGGGGTACTTCGCTTTATAGAAGACTTCGGTCTGAAATTCGAATTCGATAATCTCAGGTGTCGGCCGACCGGCACTTGCGAACTGCTTCTGCTTCGGGCACCGTGCGGCAAAAAAGACTGAAGAAAATGGCGTCGGTTGCAGTATATGTACCCCTGGCGCACTGACATCAGGGATGAGGAGACAACAACCGACGTCGGACCAAGACTTTGGAAATCCGGCTGACTGCGGGACCGCCTGACGGCAGGATAACCCAAGTGTGATGACTGCAGCAGGGTAACACGATGAACATCAGTGAATCAGTGCTCTGCAGCCACTACCTTCATTTCCCGTTTGAATTGCATCAGATGTATTAGAGTAGTTCTGTTGTCACTCAAGCTGTCCGATACTGCAGTGGTACACCTGTGAGCAGATGTTGGAATGAAATGGGATGGTACCACCACATATGAACCATAACCAAATAGTGGATATTGCACCAAAATCCAAACAATAAAAAATCCAAAGGTGCAAAATGAGAGAACCAGGATCAGATTACCATCCACAATCGACTTTATTAAAAAAATGTACACGCACGCAAAAGCGATAAAAACATTAACGCCTTACAAATTAAACACAGCGTTTTCGTCTTATTATGTAGACTTCCTCAGATAAAACACAGTGCCGGAAAGGACCTGTATTTAAACTTAATCAATTAATTAACCAATGAATGAACTGATTAATTTGAATGTTTTAAAGACACACAAACATATATATTATCAGAAAGGGAAACATTACCTTTAAAATATATATCCAATTTCACTTTACTTTAAAAATATAGGAAATAAAGTGCCTTTTAATAAATAAAGATCATGAAATGCATAAAAATAAATAGCATAGTATATAAATATAATAAAAATCCTTTTGTTAAAAGCAAATAAAATGGGAGAATATTTTTTAAAAAAAACTTCAATTTAAAGTGCTTTGTGCATGAACCATCTTCTGTAACAACACAGAAGATGGTTCATGCACAAAGCACTTTATTTAAATTGAACTTTTTTTTAAAAAATATTCTCCCATTTTATTTGCTTTTAACAAAAGGATTTTTATTATATTTATATACTATGCTATTTATTTTTATGCATTTCATGATCTTTATTTATTAAAAGGCACTTTATTTCCTATATTTTTAAAGTAAAGTGAAATTGGATATATATTTTAAAGGTAATGTTTCCCTTTCTGATAATATATGTTTGTGTGTCTTTAAAACATTCAAATTAATCAGTTCATTCATTGGTTAATTAATTAATTGATTAAGTTTAAATACAAGTCCTTTCAGACACTGTGTTTTATCTGAGGAAGTCTACATAATAAGACGAAAATGCTGTTGTAAGGCGTTAATGTTTTTATCGCTTTTGCATGCGTGTACATTTTTTTAATAAAGTCGATTGTGGATGGTAATCTGATCCTGGTTCTCTCATTTTGCACCACCACATATGAAACATATATACAGTGACCTGATTTGTCCTCACAGTTTCTTGCTTAGATCTTTTTTTTATCCTGCTGGATGTTGCACCTCCTAATTTTTGCCATGACTTTCTTCCTTTTGCTGTGCATCCTGTTGATGGGACACCACCAGGCTGGCTTGTTTGAGTCTGTTCTCTGGTTATTCCTGGTAAGCATAAATGTCTCTGTGCCTCTAACATGGCTGTACAGGGTCTCTGAAAAATTTTGCATACCTAGCAGTTTTCTTAGGGTTTGGGGTGGGGCATCAAATTTTGCAGGTTACTACTTGATAGTAGCAAGTTTGCCTTAAAATTTTTGTCTCACCAAAGTGGACTTCCATGCTAGTGATGAACACATCAACTTATGATCCCACTCCTAGTGGGCATTTGGACTGTTGGGTCCAGGGTGCTTGTGTTGACAAAGTGCAGCAATCTCTGGGCTTGCAAGTTTGGGGCAGTGTATGATTCCCAGTTTACAGTAGGGTAGTGATGCATGAATATGGTATTGGGATGAGTGGTGAGGAGATCCAGTAAATTGTGTGTTATGAGTTTCCTGGGTGATAGAGGTGGACCTATAGCTTCTAAGGATATAGTACATGACTTTCCTATGGTAATTCAGACATGGAGAAGCTGAAGCACATCACCTTGTTTAATCAGCCCTGAGGCATGTTTGTTTTTGATGTAAACTGCGACATCTCCACCTTTACTCCATGCCTGTGTAGTAGCTGGTCTAAATGTGCAAATGTTTGCATTCTCCACAGTGGATAAAGCTTTTAGCAAGTACAGTTTCTTGTTTAGATTCCTGGAATTGAGCAATAACATCTTTAGATTTTCTATTTTTGCCAGTTTTGCATTGTTTAAAACATTATGGTGGTGGCTTGTGTGTGTTTGTGTGTGTGTGTGGTTAATCGACCTTGTGGGACTGGCTACCTTGATGTGGTACAGGGGCTTGTTGCAGAAAACAACTGCTACTAAATGCCAGTTAAGAGTGACTGTGGGCATCGCAGAAGACTGAAATTCAGTGGGGTGGCTACATTGGGGGCTGGGCCATGTGGATGCATTGAGGACAGGGCAATGGATGGATTTGGGAGTGGCAGTGTGGATGCATGGGGGGTAGCGCAACCAGACCTTAAAGTACAAATTGAAAAAAAAAATTGTCTACACACAGAGTCCCCCAATCCCTCCTTGACTTACTTCTTAATAATTTTATTTCTGTTTGTATCCATCTGTGCTTGCTTTACCCCTTCTTTGTGACCCTATTGCTATTTTAGCCTCACCATAACGGCATTTTCATCAAACAACTTGCATTCTTTGTCTAATTTTATCAGTCTAAGGTTAATGTACTCATACCTCCTCTTCCTCTTGCTTCCCTCTCTTACAATTCCTTAAAGAACTTCACATTACCTTTTTTTTTTCAGTGTTAGTCACTGCTACTGTCTCATTCTGTGTCTTGAGTCTGTTTCACCTCATTCAGCTCCTCTGCTACTTTTCCAGTTCTTCTCCTTTTACCTACAAGAATACCTTCATTCTCAGTACCTGTCCTTGTATTTCTGCAACTTCCAGCATCTATTTAATTTTCTTCCTCTTCCCTTTTACCATCTTTTTTGTGTAATATTTCTGATTCTTCTATTCCCTTGTTACTCCCATGCTGTCTCCATACTTCCCTGTCTCCTGTACAAGTCAACACATTAAAGCAGCTTTAATGTAATTTCACAATCCTAATTATATCTTCTTGTCTTTTATGTTGTCTTCCACAAGCTCTTTAACTCTTCTCCTTTTCGATTCTGCCTTTGCTCCTGTGATCTCTACCTGCCTTCATTCCATCTCCAGTCTCAACACCCCCCCACCTATAGCTTGTCTCATTACAGTCATTACTATTGTATAAAATAAAATTGCCTTTTTAACTTTTCATAATTACTTCCTCCAGCCAGTATACACACAATTTCAATAAAAAAATCCATCTTTCTAACTTGGGTTCTTTCCTTCTGGAGACTGCAGGTTGAAACTGCTTAGGAAAGCTTTATGGGTTTAGTCATTTGGTTCATAAATTAAATGAAGCTTTTACTAATTTATCCAAACCTCTGTGTCTGTGGTTTATATTTTTTGTTACATAATAACATATTTTGACTTGCAATCCTTTCTAAAACGCTACAATGGTTGCAATACATATTGCACATGAGTAATTTTTTTATCTACTTCCTTAGGTGCTGTGTTAGTTTTACTTAACAGAGCTTCACTTTTTCCACATAAATTATTTAACTTAAAAAAAAAAATAATCTTTTGCTGTGACTAATATCCCCTCCAGTGGGACTGCTTCATAGGTTATAACAATGATTATGCCTGCTATGGTACTGTGACTTGATATGGGCAACCAATCAACTCTTCCAGGCATGCACTGAAAATACTAGTACTGGGCGTACATGTGCTATGTGCTGCACAATAATTACCTGTCTACACTATTACATCCACAGCAAATCTTGTACAACAATGTATACTGCTTTCTTTCACACACGATGAAGAACTTCTTCTCCCACTTTCACTCCCATTCCGGTAGGCAACTAGCCAGACTGCACCTCCCCTTTGCAAATTCTTGGATCTGCCACTGAATTACTACATTGTCTGAAGATGCCCACATCCACCAAGCTGGCTACAGAGAAGTTAGGAAATTGCATATCCATACCACCCAGTCCTACGATTTGCGAGCTACAAGGGATGCTGTACTGCTTAACATTTTTGAGGCAGATTACACTAAACACTACTACATTTTACTAACTTTAACGTTTACACAATACTGAATTCTACTAAATTTGTAGTTATTGCCACTTGACGCCCAAGTAGCTGCTCTAAACTTTTTGGTTCACAAGGTATTTGCATTATATTGCTGTGTTACAGGTTACAGTTTTATGGAACATTCTACACAGAAAATTTGCTTTCTAGCTGTTTGCAACTGTACAGGGCACTGCTAACTCACACAAACATGCAAAACTTATGGCAGCATAGAAAAAACAGAAAACTAAACAATGAGCCCACTAGCCAATAAAATGACTACACTATGAGTCCTTTTGTGTATTTCCCAACTCAAAGACCAGGAAAACACCTCCTGCCACAAGATGAGTAAATCCAGTCCTCCTGATGTAAAAACACAGTGGAAAAAGACGCAAGTGTAGTACTAACACAAACCACTTAAAACAACTAGCTGGAAATCCCTGATGAACATAATTTCAAGACAGTAACAACTCTTTTCGAAGAGAATTCTCTTTTTGTTGAATCCAGGAGCCCATGTTACTTCTACACTCACTCAATTCTCTTGCAACTTCAAGATGACCCTCGTTAATGTAAAAGAGTACACTTACAGCGGCTGAAAATTGTTTTTTTTTTCTTATTCTTTTGTCACAGAACATGGAATTTTTGAAATTCTTTCTGTTGCCTATATATATTCCAGGAATAACTGATAACATGTCGTGATTGAGTAAAAGGTCCATGGGTCCAAATGAATAACCAGCAAATTAAACTTTAATGAATACTTTGAAAGTTTTCTAGCAGGCATGCAACTTGGCTGCATTACTTTTTCCACAAGTGAACCATACAATACAGACCCTTTCTCAAAGTTAAAACATAAAAGCTCTTTTAGAAAGGCTCCCTTACGGCAAAGTATATATTGATTAAACTATCCTGACCTTGTGTAGACAGTTTTTTTTTTGCTGTAAATTGCCTTATGCAGGTTTAATCCTGCTGCGAAGTATGCTGTTTTAAAATGTGAGCAGTGCAAACACCCTGCTGTGGCTTCCTTTTTGCCCGTCAAACATGATCACAGTAAGAAAAAAAGAGTGACACAACCCATTTCAAAGTATTTTGCTTCAAATTAAACAAAACCTGTGACTGATAAGCACTTGATTTTATGTTCACATATTTCCAGGCTGTAAACTGACCTCAACAAACTCACTATAACTCCTCCTTTTTTGGTTAAACAGCCAAGCAAATACCAAGTAGTCTACAAATACTTCGTATGCATTAGCACAGCTTAGTACCACATAGCAGCAGTTACATTTTTATCTTAGGACACATTCAGGACAGAATCATTAAATATAAAATACTGAACCATACTGCAATTCAGTCTTAAAAACTATTAACATATTAATTAAATGAGTCATCTCCATGGCAAAGAAATAAAGCCCTTCCTACGAAGCAGGCAACCCAAGTTTGAGTGAAGGCTCAGCTGCTTGTAGTTGTTGGCTGGGGAGGATGGAAATGAATGTCCACTGCCAACTCACCCATCTGGGGGGAGGGGGGGTGCCTTTTGTGGCTTGCTCCCGAGTGACACATAATGAAAGCACTAGGCGTTACCCAGTGGAGTTCAAGCCAGTCAAGACAGCATAATCAAGTTGCTTAGTACCAGTAAACCTGATCAGAATCCACTGTGTAGAGGCCCTTTGGATACAGCAACAGTGGGCTTGGAAGACCTGTCAATGGGGAAGGGAAAGGGGGTGACCCCAAAAGAGAGAGGGTAGACTGCCCTCCCAAGACAAGTAAGCTGACCCACTCACTCCTACCACTAGTCTATCTCGGGATCAGAAGGGCTGATCAAGATTCCTGGCTGAAAATGAATGGACCCATAATGCTCTCACTGATCTCTGTAATGACAAACGCCCACATTCATGGAATGAATGGGCCAACTGGGTGTCAGTAGTTGAGTTATCAAGCAAGGTAATGGGTGGGTACAAAATAAAATAATAAAAATCCAAACGTCAAATAAGTGCATGAATTTCACTCTAGTGTTACAATGGAACCCTAGATGTTGGGGGACAATAATAAAGATAGCTCCCCACTCTGTCAAACACAGATGACTAATCATTTTCAATTCCTCTGAGTTATTTGCCTCTCTCTATTCTATCTATATGATTATACTGAAAGGCTGCAGAACTGTGCAGTACAGTACTTCAGAGAGCGTCTTGCCAAGTATTTACAAAGAGAAAACCTTCTGATCAGTACTGCTAATGCTACTTTTATATTATTTTCTTTTATTACCTGCATATGTTTTGGTCATTTGATATGAATAACACAGGTCACTTTCCATCTTGCAGTTGCTACTACTTCTACTGGATATATACTCTTTTAATGGCTTTTTACACATTTAAGTTACCATATTTAACATACTCATCTTTGTCTTGCAAATTCCTTCTCATTCTTTATGCAACAGCCCTGCTGTATAACTTTACACTGCAATCAAAGTCAATCTTACTTCCATGCCTTGTAGCCAGCCGGAACACTTAGTGATTGGTACTAATCAGCATCATTAATGCGAACAGGCTCTGTATTATTTACTGGATTTCTCCTCAGTATATGACCATATTTTGGCATCCCACACCTTCAGACTCAAGCTATCACTATGCCTCAGTGTGTAAGCAAATAAAATCACCCTGCAATTTCCTTCCCCAGCATGCAACTACAATGCAACATCCCACACCCAATCTTCTTGAACCAAGACTCCACCCGCCACAGTGCCCCACATGCTCTGTTACAAGAACATAAAATGACTGAGCTAGTCTGGCCTAGTCAAGTTTACAACAACTTCCACAAACCTAATCACAACAAACAGATAAACTGAATCTATGCTAGACAGTCAGGGTGTACTGTAATGAATACAGAATGACTTTGCTCGAACCAAAGGCAGCAGAGATAAAATACAGTGTTTAATATACCTCACAGCTAACTACCTGACCCATAAGAGATCACTATTTACAAATACTGCAATTTTTGGACAACATTTTTGATCCTGATGATTTCTATGTCATTGAAAGCCAAGCCAACAAAGAAAAAATGACTTCTGAAAGTTTACAATCTTATGTGCTAGTTATTAGATGTTACAGAGCTCATAGCTTGTCTAGACCACATACTGGTAAAGTCTACATTGCATTTGAAATAATGGAGACTGGTATCTCTGATCATGGTCACCAAATGGACTTCAAAAGTCCAGGGTTAAAGTCAGCAAACTGTTACACAATAAGCAATAAACTGCTACTGCACAAGTCAATAAGCCTCACTCTGATAGGATAAATAAAAAGGGCACCACTGTTTCATGGGAAATGATTGGCATTGCAAAAATTCATAAAAGATCTCAATAGAACCCGATCAAATGATCTTTTTCTTCAGAGAAGACTACATTTTAATTGACCATAAAATACAAAATGGCAAGGATCTAGGAATCTTTCACATTACACGACACAAAATTTATCCAGCTGCAAAAAACAGAAGCCTTCTGATCTCTGCAGGCTACTTTAGAAAACTCCAAATGAACGATCAGTCACTTGTTCAGCATTCATTTGGCTTAATGAAGAATTAAAAGAAAAAGCTGATCTGAAGTTTATTCAACAGAATGATTTAAGGTAGATAATTTGAGTCCATACACAATGCTGAAGTCCCTAAAATTAATATAAAACTGAGGTTGCTGAAAAGTGAGGGTAAGTAGTTTTACGCCCTTGCAGCGACTAAGGCCAAAATGTCTTTTTCAACTAAATGGACCAAAGGTATTTCTCTACTAAATCACTTACTCCTATTAAAAAGGCCTTTCAAAATGAGGCATGATATAATAAAACTGTGCGTACTGTCAGACATGTTTTTGTGATTTTAAAAATGTTAGCAGTTATACATTTCATTAGATGTACAAAATATTTAATATAGAATTGCTTCCTGTGATATGAAATTGTTTACTATGTTCATGTTTTTTGGAAAACTGAACTCCTCATAAAAGAGAAATGTGAGTGTTTAACTTTTTTGGACTTAACTAAAGGCTGAGGATTAAAATTATCTACAATGAGTAGCTGGAAATAACTGACATGTTAGAGGTTTTTCTGTCATCAGTCTACCCATATGAACAATTTGTGTTTCTTTTCCCTGTGGTACTGCAATATTGTATATTATATGAAATTGGTCCTTTTTAAGCATGATTACTGCATGGGCACTTCTTTTTTAAAGTATGTTCATATATCCATTTGCAAAAGCTTTTGGCTCGTGACATTTTTTAATAAAGGGTATCCCTGAAGCATCGGCATGCCTATTAGTATCCACCATTTTGAATGGAGACTGCTTGGCTATACTCTATTTTAAATTAGATCCATCCTTCTACAGTGCAATAGGCATTCACTTTAATACACCCCAGTTGATGAAGCAGTTAAGTACTTCAACCACTCTTTCCTCAATATCTGTAACTCTACTGCTCCACAATGAAAATTGAAAGTATACCAGCTCCATCCAGTTACAAGTGTAAATTACAAAGCAAAGAAGTCAGCATGAGGTTGCAACAGCAGAGGCAACTAAGGCAAGATTCTTCCTCGTTCTATACGTACTGAAGTTATTAAAAATATAACTTTGCATTAGGGATCCAAGGAAAAGTTGGCAAGAACAGGCTGAATTGGCATTAGTGTTGAAGAATGAGGATACTAGTGAGACAACCTGTGTCTCTGAGGCAGTTACATGCGTTTTCCTTCAGTAGATGAAAATTAAAAGTCATCTTTAATATTTTTTAGACTACTGGATTTGAGGATATCTTCAGAGAGAGTTACAGCAAGCAGGGACAATTTTGGAGAAGGATCTTTCACTTGTAGCGAAGGTAAAAGGAGGACTGTGTTGTGGGACAGCCTCACATTTGTGGAGGGAGTTGCAAGGGCATTTGAAGGCAAGTTTGTTAAAAAGTGAGGGACAGTATTGTTTATTCAAAAGTTTGAATGTAACTGTGTTAAACAGGAGTGGCTCTAGCACCCACATTTTGACATTTACCTTTGCTTATGGTGCTGCTCTTTGTTTGAAAGCTGAATACGTTTAAGTATTTATTTCTTGCAGACTGGGGCAAAGGAGTATTCTGTGATCTAGCAAAGAGCTGTGATAGGAAGTCAATCTAATGTGAAAGTATCACATTTATGGCTATGGATCATCTGGTTCAACAGTCAGCACATTTAAAATTTTCTGTATAACTGAACTCATACAGGGACTGCAGTCTAAACCATCACACCAAATTCCAAAGGCAACTGGGAATGTCACAGGTTTTGGTACTTGTCAAGGTCCTTGGGTTAGGTGTTTCCACCCAAGTGGAGCACGTATGGCCTTAATATCCACAGATAGGAAGGGGGATGCCAGTTGAAGAAGCTATTAAGAGGTAGTAATGTGGTAATGGTGGGCTGTCTTGAAACTGCAGCTGTTCCAGACTATTACAAGGGACAGTTCCATACCCTGGTACCTGGTAAAGGAACTACTGCTATGATGGATACTGCAGCAGACAAGTATTATTAAAAAACAACTAGAGAAAAATAAAACCAAAACTAATAAACAACAGCAAGGAACCGTCCAAAAGTTTACATCTCCAGCACTTTGGCATAGCCTTCAAGGAGTGTATAAAACCATCAGTTAATAGACCTATTTAAATACAAAATTCTAACCCAATTATTCAATTAAAACTCAATTAATTCAAATAAGCAGCCTCCAATTACATTCCAAATTAAGTCCTAATGGAGACATAGTGTTAAATGTTAAAATATATACACAGGTGTCACTGGCCATGGCTTACTTGGACTGGAAATGGAATTAGGAGACAAGTGTCAGTTTCTGAAGAAATCTTGTTAGATATCTTGATAGGAGATTACATTGATGAAATGACACCTTGTACATTATGCAGTCACACGCAGCCATGCATGAAGACAACCATGTGGAGAAGCCCCACATCTCCAACACAGGCTGGTGATAAGATCATTTCAGAAAAGGTGGGTAATAGCAACAAGCCTGAATTGGTGTCACAGGTATCAAAAGATACTGGGCTTCTGAAGGGGGTACGTTATGAGAACAGTTAGATGAAAGCACCAAACTTAAATTCTGCGGGAAGGTTGCTAAAAGATACTACAGCAGTCCTAACCCAAAGCAGTAGTGAGCATCTGCTGTAAGACGGTAAAGCCGGTCACCCCCTTGCATAATATTAGGTGTCAGTGGTGCTGATTTAGGCATCATAACCACAGCAGCTCACATTTCTTCACAGCATGATAGGATTTAAACTCCATCCATCTATCACATTACTTGGTAACTGAGGTGTGGGATATAATGCATGCATGCTTGTCTATCACATGTACTTACACAAATTTCATTTATTCACAAAGACCCTTGAGAGATCCAGGGAGAATTTACAAACAGCTACTGACTGTACTTTTTGCAGCCTGGCAGTAACAGAGTTGAAATCAAACAGGTTTAATTGGATGTACAATCATGCTAACGTAAGCTAAATGGCTACTGAAAACTGGAGGCTATAGCTACTAAAACAAAAAAAAAGGTGTGCTCATAAAAATGACGTCAGCAAAACCAACATCTGTGCATTCGGTTCTCCCTTGGTACGTGC
The DNA here is from genome assembly GCF_019279795.1 of Protopterus annectens. Taxonomy (NCBI): domain Eukaryota; kingdom Metazoa; phylum Chordata; order Ceratodontiformes; family Protopteridae; genus Protopterus; species Protopterus annectens. Next base: position 1,053,577,106 of record NC_056739.1, read on the forward strand.
TCGGATATGTCACTCACACAACCATCTTAAAGGAGTTGCACCTTACAAATTTCTTCAGATGGCTAACACTGCAGAACCCCCACTTAAGAGCAAGGACTAAGAGACAGGAAGTGTGTGTGTGTGTGTGGGGGGGGGGGGGTCAACAGGGGTACATCATCAGATAATTAGCAAGCTTTTCCGTCACCCAATGTCACACAGAAGTTCTAGCATGCAATGATGAAAATGCTCCCTTTGAGATGCCTGCACTAACTGGAGCTCCAACTTACAACTTCCTTGCAATCTTTAGTCAAGCAAAGGAACAGCAACCCCTTAATCCTCCAAAATAACAGAAAAAGTTTGGCTTTACCCCACTAATGCTATACATGACCCACATCACCTTCACAATTCTAACTCCTCATATAGAAAGTTGTACTACATTATTTATTTTCAGTTTGGTAACCGGGGAACTCCACTGGGCCACGAAGAGTCCGTTTTCAGTGGAGGTCCAGGGAGAAAAGCTCCAGAGAACAGTTACATAGAAATAGAATATACAATCAATTCTAGATAGTATGTAGTACATCAGGTAAGATGTGCCTGATCAGCCTTAATCAATAACAGAGATTTTATACAGACGGCTGTTAAATTCAGGTAGAGCAGGCTCAAGAAAGCACGGATCCTTTTGCCTAATGCTCACTTGTCTTTAAAAGGAGTGTGCCCTGTGCATCTAGTATTAAACAGCACATTTCTCAGACACAACCCATTTATTAATCATGCATACTTAAACAGTCAGAATAATCTATCCAATTACATATGACCAAAAACTTAAATCAATTCCTGCAGATCAAAGGTCAAGAGGTAATACAGTAAGGTTTCAAGTACAGAAGGAGGTGGCATATTAGAAACAATGACCCTTTGTACCTCTGATTAGGAAGCCACCACAGGTAAAGTACTGTAACTACCCTAGGTATTAACACAACAATACAATAAAAGTATTTTAAATGAAGCAGATCACTGTGCTGAATCAAAAAAGATGTCAAAAAACATTTGAATCCCAAAGCCTATGGACTAAATTCAAATCACTGAACGCTTTTACCTTTTCAAAACACTAAAGATGAAAAGACAGCCAAGTCTTCTGTTGCGAGATAAACACCATGGTTTCAGACGGAGTGTACTAATGAGAGTTCAGATATTAAACATTCCAGGAAACGCACATGTCAACTTCAACTGCACATTTTACGAATTGCCCGATGACTGGTTCATTTGACTGCACAGGAATCACGCTACCCATGCTTGATGCATTTCCTTGCTCTGGGCTAAAGTTTGCTTTTGCAGTTCACTAATCCTAGTAATAGGGAGCCACAGGGCACAGAAGCCACATTCACATTTTGAAAATCAATTAAAATAATGCAGTTTTCATCCTTTGGGTAAATAGTTAATGTTCTAGATGAAAACTAAATGGGACAAAAATGACAGTTACAGATGCAGTATAGTCTGAAAATGGTCCATTGTGATCAGCTCTCTAAACTGGTCAACAAATGGAAATAATGAAGTGAAGTAACACAAAAGCCCTAACATTTTATTTATTTATTTTTTACCACAATGTCCAACCACATGAAATTCACTTGCAGGAGAGGCCCAAGCAGAATAAAACATAAGTATATACCTTGCAAAAACTAAAATATTGACAGAATCAGTAAGGAACCGAGAATCAGTAAATGTCACTTCAAACCTTGCAAAGATAACAATCTGAAAGGATAAGGACATTTTTATTTGTTCCAGAAGTTTTATTGGAAACATGGAGCATATTCATTAAAGAGCATTAACTGTCAATCTAGAGTTTTTTTTTTCCTCTCAATAAATATCTCAAAGCAGCGATAAAAAAACTTCAAAATAAAGCAGTACATAAGGAAATAAATACAAAAGGCATTTACACAACAAGATATCCATTAAATCACTACAAGGAATGACTTTACAATTAATCTAATGAATTAACTGAAGGTCAGTGTACAATGGATGTGTTACACTTAAGATTTTTTTCCATAATGGAGAGAGAAGTCTGATAAAGCCAGGTGTCAAAGATTAATGCATACCACTCCTCAATCACAAAAAAAAGGTGCAACTAACCTCCATAACATTAGAAGGCTGTTAGAGTAGATTGCAAGTCAGGAATACTGGGTGAGCAAATGAGTGTTGCTGTTGTTTGCTTTTCGGCTTTTCCCGGTAAGGGGTTGCCACAGCGAACTCCAGTCCGCTAATGATTGGCAGTAGATTTTTACAAAACGCTGAGGTGCCAGCTCGACGCTCAACCTTCAACGAAGGCATGCCCATTTACGCACGCATGTCTTTCGAATGCTACCTAACCGCGGGGAGGACATGCAGACTCCACACAGAAGGCACTCCCAAGAATAGCCGAGAATCGAACGAGAGAACCTCTTGAGTGAGGTAACAACGCTACCGCCGTACCACCGCGGCATAATGAAGGAAATTATTTTTTGAGCTGGTATACTGGATCTAAAATGCCTAGACATCGTAAGTCCTTGTTGAGCTCAATTCTGGTGGCTGCTAAAAAAGCAATAACTAGAAAATGAAAATCAAATTCTAAACCAACTGTACTTGAAGTAGTGAATACTGTAAAACAGATAAAAGAACAATAAGTAGGATCTCTAAAAAAGGTAGGAGTAAATTACATAAAAACATGGAAATTGTGGGTACAATACATGCAGATAAATGTTTTGGAAGGGGAATGAGATTTAAGAGAAGTCAGAAATTAAATAATTTACGTAATGTTGCTTAGATTGTACGATATATAACAGTGTGTGATGTATACGGTTTATAAATGGGAACTTCATATGATTTGATTACTTTTATATAAATATAAGTTTGCCTATGTCACAAGTGATAATTCAGTAAAGGTGTTAAAAAAGTGTGTTTTTTTTTTTTTTAGTACCTTGGAGAATTCAATTTTATCCAGGGCATACATGTAGGAGGCACTGGCCTGTGTGTTAGGAGCTGTAACAAACAGCGACTTTTGACCGTCACCGTTTCACTGTTACTTCAACACTTGGTGACTTTACCCTCATGTGTTATTCATGTTAAAAACTGTAGTCAAGGAGCAACTGTTTAAACTGGATATAAACATACTCCTAATGCCTTAAACAGACCAAGCCATAATTTACAGCCAGAATGGTTTTCTTCTCATTTCTTTATCTCTGATAATTAAAGGAGGTTTACAGACTCTCCTTAAATTATCTACACCACTCCATTTTATGAAAACTTCTGTGCATCACACGTTCTAGTGGGTAGTGTTAGAGATGGTTCCAGCTTTTTGAAAACACTTCCATAGGAAACTGGAGGAGAAAACATATTGTGGGGGAGTGTTCCACCATTTACTAAACTTTTACACTAAAATTCCCACAATTGCAAAGCTTTGGCCAGAGCAATTTAGTCATATGTTCAACAACTCTGGAGTGTTTTTTTTTTTTTACATTAAACTTAAACTTCATTTCCCCAATAAAAAGTATGAAATAATGACAGCATGTGAATGTAGCCCCCAACTCCAAATACTCTGATTAATTGCTTTCTATCAAGTAGTGCGGAAGCCATATTTTTATTTCACTCACCAGAGACGGACTTCTCTCAACCTCCAACAAGGATCTGCCAGGTACAGTAAAAAATAAATAATCCTCAACCTTTCAAGGAAAGTTGGGATTTTGTCCACTTAATTTTACCCACAACACAAGTTGGCCCTATGATACACAAGTCACAAGAGCAACATTCCAGAAGCTAGTGTACAATTCCAAAACTCCTTACTACAACCCCTGGTTCTTCTTTTTAAAGTCCTGTGACACTGGATACTTACTGTAATGGTCTAATAAGATGAGGCCATTACAAAAAACATACTTCTGACATATCAGTAAAGGCATCACCATCCATAAAAACAGGAAAGAAAAAGAAGCAGTTTAATTTATTAAAAATGCTATGTAAACTTCTGATCACAGCTCACCTCAGTTATCAACCCCATTGCCTTACAACTTCTGAACCACAGCTGTACAGCAGTCCATTACGTTTTAACCGAGCCGTCCAGAATACTTTGAATAACAGTTTACATTGTGTAATGCAGTCATTTCTATTGAAGTATGCAAAATTTGTCCTTGACAGATTGAAACTTTCGTACGGTAACAGGGTGTATTTCATGACTCGCTTTCCTTTGGATAACATCTTATTGAGAAATTCAGCTATTGTCAAGCAGTGCGCCACTGTGGAGTTACAGGAGCAATGAGGAGTGTCACCCCCAGTACAAAGTCTTCCTGGATCATACCCACTGTAATAGAGTAAGGGTTACTCCTTTACAGACCCCTTCTTAGGTTAGGAGACCTGTTTCCGCACACACATAATGAATTATGGCAGTGCGGAAATGTGGTTGCGATAATACGCAAGTACCCAGAAATTTAGATAATTCAGAAACTAACTCCACATGTCGTGCTATGTCAGTTTCACAGAAACAATAACACAAAGTGTTGGATTACTGAAATTTCTAAATGTCTCCAAACAATTGCAATTAAAATCCCAAGAATATATTGGTACGTGATTCATGAATTATGCTGTGGCAAAGCAGACATTGTTGTTTTAAACAAGTATTTTCTTTTCTCTACAACCAACATCTAGCATTCTAATCCCAGACCATTACACCAGCCATTTTCTTTATTGAGTAGCACACACTTCCATCCAAACAATTGCCTTATGTAGAATGTCAGAGGTGGGAATGGTCAACACCAGTCTTGAAGACGCAGGGTACACATGCTTAGAACCTATCTACTGGGTGTTATGTGCAATTACACTGTGGTATGCACTCTCACTTTACAGACCCCCCCACCCCCACCCACCCAAAAAAAAAATGAATGAGAAGTCTGTGTCCTTCCAGGCTCAAAGCTAACCCTTCACCATGTGGGTTGATTCATCAAACCAAGTTAGCCAGCATTGCATTTGGGAACACTTATGACAACAGACCGACTCATGCTACAAATATTGTTTTTATGCTCCATCTGTTTCCTTACAGCTTGACACACTATTAGGAAAAAAAGGGCTTCATAGCTCTATAGCTAAGGCAACAAGATAAGAAAACGTCTGCCAAATTAGAGTTCTGGAAATCTTTCCCTCTAGCTGTTCCAGTACTGTGCATTTAGTAAGTACGAATTCACTTTGTGACTGTCAGATATGACCAATTCTGCTTTAGTCTACAAACTGACAAACAGGGAACTACATAAAGTTATGACAAGGTCTTAAGAAAAGCAGTTTGGATTAAGCTGCACAGATGAAAGACAAAGGCAGCAGAGCTACTTAAAATTCTCACTACAATGCATCTATTTTTGAACAGAGAAAGATCAACCATTTATAAGAGGACTTTATTTGACACAATGACAAGAGCTCAGTACAGTAAGTGTTTAAGGTTATGCGTGAGATAAAAAAAATGACATGAAGTCAGGAACATAAAGTGATAACAGGCAGTGGTAATAATGCAGCAATCACTTTTATAAGACAGGTACAGTTTAATCTGTGCTCTTCTGGCAGGGCACAAATAAAAGATCGCCTTAATGACTCTAAAAATGGTTCATAGTTGAGTAGCACTTACTCCAGACATTACCAAACAGATAACATAATGGGGAATGTGGGTTACAAGTACTGAATTCAATCACTGCAAACCCACCACTTACACATCACACTCTCTCTCTATATAAATCTATACACTAACACAGGATTTTGTATTTTTGCTGATACTTATGGATGACTGCATGTGATATCATATTCTATATTATGTATTATGATTAGCTGCCTCTATAATTTACTAACAATCACTTGTTTAACTGAATCACTAGTAACAAGAGGTTATGCACATAATGGAGAATTAGATTAAGCAAACAGTGATACCAGTGTTTTGTGATTTATGTGCAAACCAATTTTTTTTTTTACTTCAACATGACAGTCGCATATACTATAGTTAATCACTTGGAAAACATAGGTAGGTTCATAGGTAGGTACTAGGCTATCGGCCCAAGGGCCTAAGTAAGCCTAGCCAACAAGGTTCCCTGGCTTACGCCACCCAAGAAAGTTATTTTCCTGTGCCCCTGTCGAGCAGAGCAACAGAAGTGATCCCCGGGATGCATTTACTATTTCCCATCCACTTATCAAGATTTTTCTTGAAGAGTGCTAATGAGGAACTTTGCTTGACATAGATGGGTAGCTTGTTATAGAATATGGGAAGTCTCTGGGACAGGAATCTATACCTCCAGCATGTCCTGTTTATTGTGGTGACAAGGTTTAGGTCCCTAGAGCATGTAGCTCGGAGGGACTGGGATTTCTTAAGGTGTAGCATGTCCAACAGCTCTGGGTTTGACATAGCTTTATATTTTAGGCAGAGATCACCTCGGAGTAGGCGATATGCTACGGAGTAAAGCTGGAGTTTTTTGAGAAGGTCAGTGTAGGGCATCTATTTGAGGCCAGTAATCCTCTTTGTGAGGTACTTCTGTGGCCTTTCCAGCTGCTGCAGATGTCTTGTGAGGTATATTCCAAAAGGGGCATTGTACATCTATAATGGTCCTAATGAGTGTCGAGTAGAGGGGAACAATGACCTCTTTTTTTCCTAGATGAGAACCCTTTTGTGATGAGTTGTGCCACGTAGAAGGATTTCATGACTACTGTGGCGATGTGATTATCAAAGGAGAGTCTACTGTCCACCTTGGTCCCCAGATCTCTTATCACACTTTCGGCATTAAGTAGACTTCTGCCTATGTGGTAATTCATGGGTACAGAGTTTTTACCAAATGGGATGACAATGCACTTTTTGGCATTGAACTTGAGGCCATGGCTCTGACACCAGGCATCTGTCTCAGTGAGGCCATTCTGTAGTATGTCCACATCATTTGGGGACTCGGCTATGGCTGCTAGTTTGCAGTCATCTGCGAACTTCCTTAGCCAAAGATCTTCTGTGTTACCCTGTACTTCAGAGAAGTAGTGTCACTGGTTTGAAGTCAGATTTGGAGTCTGCAACTTTTACAGTGTGGGTTCTGTCAGTGAGCCAATTGGCAACCCATCTTGTGACATAGGAATTTATACCTAGTCTAGTGAGTTTAGCTATAATTCCAGAATGGGGGATGGTGTTGAAAGCCTTGGCGATGTCAAAATAGGCTGTGTGAACCACCTTACCCTCTACAGCTTTGGTGACTGCCTCAATGAAGTCGATCAGATTCAGGAGGCATGATCTGCCTTTCACAAACCCGAACTGGCTGGGGTCCAGAGTTTGGAGGTTACCAATGTCTTTGTTTATGAGTTCCATGATGATACGTTCCATGGCCTTATAGATCAAGCTCGTCAGGCTAATAGGGCGATGGTTCCCAGGATCAGTGGTGGCTTCCCCTTTGTGGAGTGGGAGAACTGCTGCTGTGCGCCATTCAGTGGGCACAAAGCCTGATGTGAGACTATGATTGCATAGGTGGGGAGCCAGTTCGCTGTGAAGTTCGTGTAAAACACAGCCTGGGATGTTGTCCGGTCCCATGGATGCTGTGTTTTTGGCTTTAGAGTGTAAGTCAGAGCAGATCTGGGTGTCGCCATTGAGATTCTTGACATAGCTATAAGAATGCTTTGTGGTTGTCCCTAGAATCAGTGGTGATTTTGTTTTCGTAGCTAGCTTTGGAGGATCTTATAAGGGATCTCAACTTCTTACTGAGGCTGACCAGGGAACTCCTCCACTCATGTGATTTTACTCTCTTTTGCAACAGTTTCTTCCTTCTGTTGTAGAGTTTGTTTATGGCAGGGGACCACCAGATTGGCTTCCTTTTTTTTTTTTTTTTTTTTTTTTGAGGATAGCACCTTGGTTCTTTTTGGGATAGCACGATCCATGCACTCGTGTAAGTGCTTATACAGTGCATCTGTGTAGGATTCAGTAGTTGCAATGTATTGTCCATCTGCATGGGAGTCATGAAATTCGCCACTTCTGTCTTAAGAAGCATGAAGTTGGCTTTCGAGAAATGTTTTACCGTGATTTCCTTAATGGGGGGTGGGGGCGGGATGTGGATATCTAGGGTGATTAGCTTATGGTTGGATCTGACCAACGAGGAGTTGACTTCAGGTGTGGAACACCAGTCACTCATGTTGGTAATGACTAGGTCTAGGATATCGTTGCCCCTGGTGGGGGTGTGGATAAGTTGATCCAGGGCATTGGAATTTATGAATTCCAGAAAGCGTTGAGCGAAGGAGTTGGTACACGAGTAGTTTTCCCAGTTAATGGTGGGGTAGTGGAAATCGCCCATTATTAGGGTATTTGTTTGAACCCTAATATTTTCCAGTATATCAAGAAATGTGGAGTGGGAATCCTGGGGCAAGCTACAATTTGGATTGCAGTTTTGCCCAGAGTTAGTTGCACTTTGATAACCTCAGATGCATTATTCTGAGCAACTAGCCTGGAGGTGTGGATATCCTTAATGAATATGGACACACATCTTCCTTTGGTGTTCCGGTCCAGGTTAGGTGGCCGAAAAGTGTGATATGGGTTATAGCCTGGTAATACAAGGGTGCTCTCTGGAGCCTTGAACCAGGTCTCAGTCACTGCACAGATATCAATGTTCTCCATTTTAAGGAGTGCCTCAAGGGAGTGCATTTTGAGATTTAGACTTCTAGCACTGAGTAGCAGTACTCTCAGTTTTTGCTTGCCTGTTCCTGTTACGGTGGTGAATTTGTCATTTGAACCTTGCCTAAAAAATGCACTATAGGGGCAGCAAGAGCCTTAGCCAGTATCTGGAATCCCAGGGGGTGACAGGTGCAGGCCATCTCTGGCAAAGCATCATGGTCTGTCTACCATGTCATCCCAGGCAGACAGATTCTGGATCCCCTTAGAATGACACAAGAAGCTTAGCCAATTGTTGAAGTCAATCATTTTGTCCTTGTACTGCAGTATCATTCCGGACGATGGCAGGATGCTACTCAGCTAGGGTCATACCTGCCTGGGCTACAAGATTGCAGAACTCTTCCATGTCTTTTCATGTAGTCCAGGGAGGTATGTCTCAGGTCATTCACACCAACATGGACAATGACAGAGTCATATTTGTACTTGTTGTGGAGTGACCTGAATGCGTGGGTTATGTGGCGGATCCTGGCACCTGACAGGCAGCTGACAGTATCCTTCTCCTTGTTTAGCCTGGTGAGTGGGACATCAGTGTGCCTGACTATAGAGTTACCTATGACTAGTGTGTTGGGTGCGTTGTTTTGCCTTATGGTCTGTGGTTGAGTGGCACACTGAGTCTGTGGGTTATGTGTCATTTGGGTTGTGTTTGGGGATGGAGGCTGCTTGCATTTCTGCTTTGGAGGTCTCTGTTGCTTGAGCAGATTATTACTGAGACCCTCCACAAATGTTTTTGTGTTTCTATGTGTGGATTTTGGTGGTGTAGGTTTAGTGGGACAATGTGATGAGTGTGGTGTGGTGCAAGTGTTTACCTTCTGCTGACTGTCAAGTTCAATCTTGGTTGGAGAGAGCTTTACCTCCAGTTTGGCTAGATAAGTGCATCTCTCTCAGGTTGTTTTGTTGGGTGGTATAAGGAGAGGGTTGCCTGTGTACATGAGGCAATTGCTACATTGCCCCAAAATGCCCAGATTCATCAGATAGACAGGAGAGAACACTGGGGCTGACCCTTGGACATACCTGGATAAAAACTACTTTCCTCTAGACAAGTGAGGAAAGTGAGTATAAGAGCTGTTTTTCTCTAAGCAAGTGAGGAAATTAAGTACAAGAACTGTTTTCCTCTAGGTAAAGAGGAAGGTTGAGTGCTGTAGTAATTCATAGCTTATTTAGTGTTAACAAGTTCTGAACAAGTGCTGAGCACGAATAAGCAAATTCAAGTGGTAAAACTAAGAATCTGTACCTGGATCTTGTGGTAGATAGGCTACCTAATGCTTATCACTCCCACTGATAAGCTAGAATGCTTCCCTCCAACACAGAAAGGCTTGGGGGGGGCTCAGAAGCTTACAAAGAGTCCTGGATGCAGCAAATCTGTATCTGGTCTAGACTAGTTACAGGAAAGGTGGGAAACAAGCGGAAACGTGGGCTTTTAAACCAGAAAGTTGAAAGAGATGGAAATACTGCCCAAACGGCCAATAATTACAATTTCTGGGCCAGAAACCACTCTTGTGGTAGATAGGCTACCTAGTGCTTAACACTCCCACTGATAAGCTAGAAGGCTTTCCTCCAACAAAGAAAGGCTTTGGGGGCTCAGAAGCTTACACACAGTCCTAATTACAGCAAATCTGTATCTGGACTAGACTAATTACAGGAAAGGCAGGAAACAAGCTTAGAAAAATTTTTTTTTTTTTTTGGAAAGTAGAAAGGGAGAAAGGAGAAACAGAAGATAATTCGAAATTAAGGACCTAAGTGGCAGAAGATAATTCAAAATTAAGGACCTAAGTGGCTTGCCTTTCACAAATGTTCTCTCTGTATTAGGTAGAGTGAGCTAGTAACACTAGACTGGAATAGAGCTGAACAGATGGGACTCGTAGGAGTGTCTGAAGTCAAAATATGATCTCACTGTACTCGGTTGAGTGAGCAAATGAGATAGACCCAGGAGGTGTGTTCAAACACAAATTTACAGGAGAGGCGGGCAATTCCAAAGCCACCAAAATTAATACCACAACAAGAACAGGGAGGACAGGCGGGAAACTAACTGCAGAGACAGAGAGAGACCACAGTATTCTATGAAACAATTAAATAGAAAAATAAATAACTACAGAGAGAAACAGACACAATATTCAATGAAACAATTAAATAGACAGAAAAATGAAATGCAGTAAAATCTTTAACACTGCAAGTTTATACTTAACTCAGCTAATAATGCAGTTGATTTAGGTATGTAGCAGAAGCCAAACAACACAGGTATTGAGCAGCCACTCACACAATAAGAAGCACCGCAAAACTTTTCAAGTCCAAGAGTCAAAATACTAAAAGCCTGGACTATAAAGGCATGCAATATACATTTGTACCAAATCAAATAAAGTCAATTTTTGTTGCATGATTTTATAAGTGAACAGTCATGTTTATACTTGCAATCAGTGTTAAACACTACAAGTAACTGAGCTATCAGCAGAGAAGCTGGAATTCTGACTGATGCTAGTGACCCAGGTTCAACAACAGATGTGTTATCTACGTCATGGAGGCTAGCCACCCAATAAGTTCAAGCAATATGAAAAAAAGGTTTAAGAACCTTCAAGGAGAGAAACAGAAGTTATGCCAGTGTGCAGAAACCTCAATCACTGCTTAAAGGAAGACAGACCTATCATTTAACACCTCCAGATGATGCAATGTGTGGACAAAAAATCTAAAATCTAGTAATACTGCTACAGGGGTTCCTTGAAAGATGTAATCACTGGCTTTTACGCTAGTAGCATTAAGTTAATGAATGGTTAGAGTTTCATTATATTTTCTATGCTGGCAAGTCTGCTGGCAAGCAGGACTTCCTGTAGGAGGGTTCTGCAATCCTTTCAAGGCAGTTCTTTTCAACACTACCCAAGCTAATTTGGGATCTCTGGAGCAAGAAGCATATGGAACCACTGGCTGTAGCTCACGGAGTTGTTCAGGGACCTCAGACAGAATAAGAGGCTGTAAAGACAAGCACCACGGCACAAATAAAATTAAACTTCCAACTATGAGGCAACACCTGACATGCATTAAAAAATATGGTGTCTTTAGGAAAACTTGGCTTGAACGGATAAAACAGATTTCTATCATTTGACCAAAAACTCAAAATACTGATACTTGTTTAATCCACGAGGAAGGCCCTCATCACTCCCTACATCCCCTGCAACTTACACATACCAGTTCCAGGAAGGCAGAGCAATGGGAAGTGAAAATTCCCATGGTCAGTTATTTTAAGTTTTTAATCAAATGAATGGAACCCAACAGAACATAGTCATTAGCTGATTATCATAATGACAGCTGGTAATACACTAGCTTCACTGAACTACTGCTAATCTTCAAAATCATCTCAACATTCATTCAACCCCCCCAACACACAATGGCACATTCAGTTCCAGTCATAACTCCTGCATCAGCCAGTTGTCCTTAAGGATTTGTAATGCTGGACTTGGAGCAAGCGAGTATTGTTAACTCCTCAGCACTCTCAGTTGAGTGCTACTGAGGGTAAAGTACATCCAAAGCCAAGGACTGCTTCAGCAGTACATCCCTTCAACTACCCACAGCAGCTAAAAAAACTGTAAGAATTCACTCCAGGGCAAAGGCCTGAAGTAGACACAGGCTACATGAAATCCTAACATTACACACTACCCTTTTTCATAAATGATTACGAAAATATTCGTATTTCTGCAAAAATCTGTGTGCCTCAAATGCAGCCATTCTTGCTCCAGAAATGGCAAACATGAGACTATGCACACTGAATGAATAGCAGTATTTTTTTTGAGAGTGCATAGTAGTTTTGTACAATATATGCACAAGAAATGTGTCGGCAAAATAAATATTTCACAGCAGCAAAAATATTTTTGATGAAATGGATTAGGCATGACACAATTACTCAGTAACAGTGAGACATTTTAAATTATGCATATCATGCCTCTGAACTACATTTTCAAAAGCAAAAAACATTTTAAATATGAAGGTTGCTTTTTCTCTCTACTTAAAAAAAAAAAAAAGCTTACAACAGATCTTTGCCTGCAAAACAGACAAAAAAAAAAAAAGTCACTGACAACCACTTTATCCCAGTCAAGGTCACAGGAGAGAAACTACTATCCAGGCAGACAATTGCTCTGATATTGGTAACCGATCCTGGGTGGGATAACAGGCCATCAGAAGACATCCAGGAATATGCCTGCATCCATACAGCCTCTGGGTAATTTCAGAGTTGAACACTTCTACTTTCACTTTGTCTACTAATCTCGCTGTTCTCACATCTACTTAAAACCCATTCACTTTGACAGTACTCACAGCAACATTCCATTCAGTTTTTTAATCTTCAGCATGGGTTTATTTACAAGGGCCACTGACAAAAACATGTTCTTGTCAAGATCAGCAGAAAGAAAAAATAAAATGTAGTAGCCTTTAAAATAGTACTTAACACTGTGGAAAAGAGAGAGACAGCAGTTCAGGATGACTTCATTCTCATGTGACAGTTCTTGTGGGCCATGTCTGGTCACCTCCAGTGAAAGGTATCAAAGTGTCCAAACTACCTCAACAGACTCCTCTGACCATGAATAAAAGTAGCTGTACTCAGAAATCCTTCCTAACTGACAAGTGTCTCACTATCAAACACAATGAGCCCAGCTACCATGTGAAGAAACCTCATGTGCTGCTTGACTCCATCATCTCATTCTTTCAGTCACTACTGAAAGCACAGAACAATAGATGAGGCTAGGGAGATGGACTGCTCTACGACAAGAGCCGTGTTCTGCAAGTCTGCGCTTGACAATCACCACCCAAGTCCAGTACAGCACTTGAATACAGCCACTGTGGCAACCATCCGTCACCCAACTGCCTGATTCCCTGGTTCATAAACAAGATCCCAACATAATTAAAATCCATCATCTGTTGGCAGCAAGACATACCTTTCTGAGAAAGAGTCACGGCCTCTAATTTGGAGATGCTGATTTCATCACAAATTCTTCACATCACTCATTCCAGTGCATGGTGGAAATCAAATGTCACTTGAGGATAACAGGACAAAAATCTACACAAAACACAACTGTTACATCCCCAAAATGGCTACTCTTAAGGCCACAGCTAGGTCTTGACATTCTTTCAGAGAAAATCAAAGAGGAATGGGTGCCAATACCACCCTTGCTGAAGTCCTACTCCCACTGTGAATGAACGTGACCTAATAACAATGAAGCGAGTATTGTTAACTCCCCAAATACAAGGACCAAATGGCATGCAACAAACTGTGGAACCCATGCTCTTGCAGCACTTCCCACTAGACATTCTGTGATGCACAGTCATACTACTTTGCCCAGTCCAGAAAATGGATGTTGAAGGTACTGGCAGACTCCCTTGATCTCTTTAATTATCTGTGAAAGGACAAACAGTTGATGACTGTTCCATGGTCAAGATGTCATGGAAAATAGGCTTAGCTATTGGATGATGTTTCCTCTCATACACCCCCCCCCTTAAATGCTTTCCAGGAAAGCTGAGGAATGTGATCCATTGTTTCATGGCATTTGATGAAATTAAACTCAAAACTCTGACCTAAAAATTCATCAGAATACAAAGTTTACAAAACAGTACACATTCTTGTAATAACAAAACCCTCACACTCCCCCATACTTTACTACCAATGTATCATAGCTCAGTATTCGCAATGAGGTCACAACCTTGAATTAAAGGAAAACACATCGGTTGTACAATACCAATCATCTATCTTATCCCAAAGTTATGCGACTCTGAGGTGAAAATATATTAGTAGGGTAAGTGTGGTGTGCGGATTTGCCAATTGCAAAATGTCTCAGGAAAGCATTTTTCAGTTAATAGCATGAAACCAGGATCCTCTGTAAATTAAACATACCAGTCTGCCCCCCTTGTTTGAAAACCCTTATTACCAAGTCTGCCCATCACAGAGGAAGTGTCTCAACTTTTCACATAAGACTGAATAAGCATATGAAGTTAAATCTCCAAAACATCCATTTCCTTCAGCATTTCAGACTATGTTTCACCACTGCCGCAACAGAACTGTTTAGTAGCAGCAGTTATCTCATCTACCAAAAAAAGGATCCAATTCCATCATCCACTTCCAGGACCTACTCATCTGGCTGGGGAACATCCACAGGACTCAGGAGTCCATCACAGTGCTTCTGCCTACAGTTAACTGTAGTGCAGGACAGTTTCCAAGCATAAATAGGAAATGCATGTAATCAAACGCAGAAGTGCAACTAGGAGGTGTGAAGGGGCAGCAGCTGTGGGTGCAACATGTTAGGGGCACAACTGGATGTTGCTAATGGGGCTTTTTTAAAGTACTGACATTCAGAAATGAATGTCAATACTGTAACTGGTGCGAGGGAAGAATTGGTAGAGGGTGGTATGAGAACTGTAACAAACTACTTGCTACAAGGTATACTTGTATTTATAGCAAAGTGGTTTGTTACATTGTAAAAAGCAGAAATGTTTTATTTTGTTCCTCCAACTTAAGAATGGAAGAATAAACAAAAGAATGAAGAACAGACATTTTTTTTTTTTTGCTTCTCAGCTTGAAAGTTGAAAAGTACAGATTGGGGAGAATGGACCTAACAGACCAGCTAGAAGCACAGTTCAAATAAAGAGTGCAGACCTGTCTTCTCAACTTAGAGGAGTTTAGTGCATACAAGGCACTGCATGAACAAGCCATGGTTCTGATCAAAATGACAAATGTTCATGGTTATACAGCAATCCAAACAACTGCACGTTACAGGGCGCAAAGCACGAAATCTGGTCATGTGATCTTCCTCAAAACATAGGATTAACAGACATACTATCTTAATGCAAGTTTAATTACATAAAAGTAACCTGGACAATTCTGTCCAGCAGTGCTACATACTGAAATAATGTTTTGGACATTCTCTCTCTAAATCCTATGGAACAATAAGTAAGCTTTCTAACACAATGTGAAAATGTGTTAGATCTTTTATGCAATATAAACGGTCTGACAGATGACAAATTCACAGAAACCCTAAGAGTATCAGACCACCACGTTACATGCTTCAGTTTTACTACTCTTCAACACAATTTCTGCTAGTACATTAGTATAAGACTGATGTTTAAATCATGACCTTAACAGCATAAACATATTAATTCACTGATGCCACTTTCAGTGAAAATGCTACAGATGAATAAATAACTTAATATTTTCAATTTTCTCAAAAATTCATAGAAAAAATTCTGTACCTCTTATTGGTTTTCTGGCCTTGTTTAGTTCGTAGGTTCATTTAGTGCTGATAGAATTTGTGTTTAATCAAGTTTATTGTATAATTACTTTTTAGTTGCAGTCAAGTGATGCAAATATGTCTAATTTTCTTCCCATGGGTAAGTAACCATGGAGTTAGCATATTTAATTAAGGAGGGTGTGGGGTGAAATATATAGGGGTTAGGGGACTTTGTCCTCTGCAAACTATTTTTGCCAGTTTTTCAGCATTGCTTACGATAATTGCTTTGGCTTCTTTCTTGTAAATAGTTCAGCAATTAATGTTTGCTTTGCTTGAAGATGATAAACAAATTGCCAATATCACAGCACAGATGCATATCAACACTACAAACACACACACACACACACACACACACACACACACACACACACACACACACACACACACACACACACACACACACACATGCTTCAACATCTAGCTGTAAATCAGTTCTTTTATACTACTGCCTCTTGAGAATGCAGTCACATCTTATAAAAAGTGGTTTATTGTAATTAGCTAGTATGAGTAAGTAGTCTGTAACTGAGGTATGTAATCATATATCCTCTGTTCAACCCCCCCCCCATGAGTATGGAATACAATTCAGGCAATGTAAGAAAAGAAAAAAATATTACCTGCACTAACAGCCTTGCTATGTGGATGCCTCCAAGGGCACTAATTCACCCCCCTCCCCAGAAAACCAGACTTTTCCATAATGTCCTTTAAAATAAGGAGGAAGGGGTATGGGATAGGGTGGTTTCCCTTAGGAAAACATTTGGGACTAGTTAATATTTAGTTCATTATAATTCTGTTATCTACTAAATAGTTCTAATGCCTGTCGTTTTAGTCCTGACCATTATAGAGGATGGCCACCTCTTGTTTGAACAGGTGTTACAGTCTGTAGGTGCTTTTCAGATAAAAAAAATATCTAGGTCTGTAATTAACAAAGGAATAATATGAATTTTGACTTGTTAAAGTGAGTCATTAACTCACTGCACTTTGTTAGCTTTTATTTGTGATAGACAGCTGTCTCATTAGGCATAAGAGCCTCATTTCACCAGTAACCATATGTTGGTATACTTATGACTTCCCGGATCTGAACCCATAATATAAAAAGATGTGATGAAGGTGTTGCGACCTAGGCCAGGAATGAAAAACTAGTGGGTCATCTCCTTTCTGTCCTCAAGTACATTACATCTGTTGGTTTATGGTATAATTAGAACTCTAGCTGTATGTTGCCTGTATGTGCCTAGCTTATTTCTGAAGCTTCTGTTTCCAAGATAACAATGGATTAAACAGTACAAGACTGCAAGGACGCCGCAGAAAAATGCGGTCATGAAGTGTTACTTCAACATATAACCAGGTCTTGTATAAGGTCATAATATGTATTAAACACAATTTTTTCCTTGGTTTCTACCTCCTTTTACAGAAAAAAAATGTTCAGCAATCAAGGACATCTAGGTGACAGTGGATCTTAAAATACTTGACAAACTGCCCACCATCTGTTCCATAACTTATTCATTCAGACCAATGGAAATAAGTTCAGAGAGCAGTGAGTGTGCATGACCATTTCATATTTGCCTACTGTATTTATCTAGAAACATGAAATCATAATTCATTTTTAGACATCTTTATTAAATCACTGCATCTTAAGTTGCAACATAAGGTCACATATATTAGTATATGTATTGTTCTCACAAATTCAATTACTCCTTTCCTTTTCTGAAGAACCCACCACTGTAACTCATGTTCTGCTCAACAAAACAGAATATATTCTGTTCAAAAAACAGATGCACAACACTGCCCAAAAAGACAACTTCAGTAATGGTGCAGAAGGAAAGAGCCCTGGCTGTGACCGAGGCAACCTGGGGGATGGCAGCCCTGCTGGAGGTACAAGGGTATGCACCCCCATGCTTACAAAATACCATGGGCACGCACCAAAAGTAGTTTGTAACTTTAATGGCGTTACATCACTAAATGTTGGGTGTTGCCGTGAGGAAATGGGTAGGGTGTATAAACAGTAAAACAATAAATGCATATGACCACAAGAATGACTCTGCACTGGAATGCCTCACTCCCCTGTCTGACAATGAGATAATTTCAGATTATGTCCGGAGGATGTCAGGAGCGATTCCCAGCATCAGAGATCGCGGAGAGGCACCAGTGGCAGCTGATGGTCTGCTCCATAGGGGCCCAAAAATATCTACGATAAAAAAAAAACTAATTCAGTAACATGAGAGCCTTTGATCTGGAAACAGGTTTATATTTAATTTTCAACTATTACATTTTCTAGGCAATTATGTTGCATTTGTCTTCCTAGCGTACTGCAAGGTAGACTGTTTTAACATTCTTCACCCAGTTTTTTTTTTTTTGACTAAGAAATAATTGCAATAAGTGATTTACTGAAAAAAAGTTTATATGCAATTAAGTCAACCTAATAAAAACTGTATAGCATAACAGGGCATGCTAGAATGCAACTACCAAGTTTATCCTTCAACTCACTAGCTTGGAACAAACCTGCAGAATAAATATCTCCATATCCCAAGTATCTTAACATGAGAACCTCCTGCATAAATCGATCTGAAGTGATCACAAATTCAGTTGTGAACTGAAAATTTATTCTATAATTTTTTTTGTACTTTTCATAATGTTTCCTAATAAATCAAAAATGCCAAAAAGTTCCTTAATTAATTTTAAGTATTCAAGAGAAGCAGTTACAGATCCCTTGCATAAATAAAAAAAAATGGCATGCTGAGTATGATTTTTATAACCCATAAGACATTCCTGCTGTTTAATCATGTGCATCAGAGGTTCCTGGTGAAGATGAGTAATGCTGAAAAGAGCAGGTACTCCATCTAACTGGAGAAATCTGCCTGACATCCGTGCATAAATTACTAAGCAAGCATCTATATTCCTGTGAAGGTTTTTGTGCTAATATCGCAATCAAGGAAAAACTAAATGTTTAAGAACTAAAAAAACTAATGAAATTAGATAGCTTGCATGACACTGAACAAAAACAAAAATTTTGTGGAAATGGAATTTTCATTTTGCCCCACCAAAAAAAATCCATTTCTAAAGGTACACTGTCAATTAGAAATCTTCCATAGGCTAGACTGACAGTGTTAGCTAAAACTATTTGCTTTATAACAGACCATTACTATACAGCCTTTTTAACAATACAGTAAACAAGTGATTTAACTGTATAGTTATATCTGGTGACTTGCTATTCAATAAAATGATTCCAAGTGGCCACCATTGACTCACTGTAAGAAAATGTTTTAATCCCATTTGTATTGCTAAAAAATGCAGTAATCCTGTAGCCCAGTCCACTGGCACAGAGGCTAACAGCCCTATTATGCTACCAGTGACCCACACTCAATGTGTTAGCCAAAGCACTGGAGGAACTTGGCTTGGAAAATAACTTGCTCATTTTGGGGTGAGGGGGTGAGTCGCTCTACAGAGTGAACCCCTGATGCTGACAGGGATGTGCTGTCACAATGCATGGATTGCAAGGCCAGTCCAAAGCTCAGTAAACAGTTCATGTATGGTTACACAGTATATGCAACATGCAACCAACTTCCTTGCAACAAGGCAGCAAAAAATAAAAAAGGGCACTGAAGCTTCAATTCTTTGCAAGTAGGAAAGAAGTGTTTGTTTTAATATATACAATTGTATTCATTTTTCATTCGTACATAATTATATTTTTGTAAATAAAGTGTTTTATAAGCATTTTCAAAAGTATTAATGGTGCTAATTAGGTGATTTTCATGCTGGGTGTGTGACTGGTTAATTTTTAACAAGAAGGGTATATAAAGGGTGGTTTTAACGGTCTTAGTTCTAAAGAATTCTTGATATAACTGAAACGAAAGCGTTAAACTTTGGTGTATATTTTATGGAATAAAACTTTTTGCTGGTTCGGTTATTGAATTTGTCTTGCTGCTTCAACAACAATCACTGCTGCTTCATAAGAGCTTTGAGTTTAATATGAAAGATGTGTTAATTCTTGGAGAGAGTAGACAGATTCAAAGCAGGAAAAAAGTGGCAATGCACAAGGCTGAGATTTTTTTATACTTTATGTATACATAAATAGCTAAGCATATCTGAATAACAAATGTATTCATCCATAACAGTCTCAGATGACACTGTTTATCTGTGTTGTTTCATTCTTTAGTACACAGAGGATGTACAAGAGGTTTCTTACCTTATTCATTTGGTTATCAAATGCTTATCAAACTAGCAATTATAGCCTTTCATTTTATTTATTTACTGTTTTTTTTTGTTAACAGAGATTGGTGTACGGGACTATAAAGTCTATTTCTGCCAAGACCTTGATGCACAGATCAAAAACAAAGAAAACTTAACATAAACATGCAGGAGCATGAAGAGGTAAAGGTACAACCTGAGGTGACAAAGAATCCCCTCACGTGCAGTAAAAGGAATACATCACGACAAACAGTTATATGCACTGCTATCTTACAGAGGTCATGAGGGCTGGGCATAAAGATCAAATGCGTGCTGACCTTGCTACATTTTACCTGTATTTTAACAGTACAGTGCATGACACCCCTAAATTTGTAATGTTTCATGACTACTGATAGTGCATTGTGTACTATGAATGTTTTTGAACTGCATTTTAAATCACTGTAACAGCTAGTGAAACATTAGGGATGCACAACAGAAGCAAAGGCTTCCTGTAGGCTTTTTTTTTTACTTGCTGAGTATGGGCAGCAACCTAGATGATGGTCATTTGAAGAACAAGGTACATGTAAACAAGCAGACTGCTGTGTGGAACAGAAAAGCCCACCCAACTTAAATTTCAGAGAATAATGCCCACTCTTAGGACAGCTATGTACAAAGATGCACACTTGGCAGTTTGCAAAACTGTGGAACCAGTTATGATGACAGGTAGTGGAATTCCAGTGTAGGAATAAGTACCATCCAAGCACCTGAATTTCATGTTAACGAGGTTTCCTTGAACTGGGAAGTTAATAGACTACTCTGAAGCAGCGAAAGTAAGCCTTTCATTGGCACCAGAAAGCACAACCTATGTTATTGTTTTCTTTTTCTCTGAATGTCACACTTACGCCCAAGCTAGTTGAACAGTGTGTGGTAACTGCGAGCTACTGAGTCAAGACTCTGCATATTTAGACATGCAGACAGCTGGCAGATGA
This sequence comes from Protopterus annectens, assembly GCF_019279795.1. NCBI lineage: Eukaryota > Metazoa > Chordata > Ceratodontiformes > Protopteridae > Protopterus > Protopterus annectens. The sequence goes on from NC_056739.1 coordinate 1,053,598,168, forward strand.
GATGACCACAAAGTTTAACACAGAAAGAAAGTAATGATTATTAATGTAAAAGCAAGGGAGGGGGCATGGACTGGAGGAATTGGTCACTAACCTACACCAGATCATATGGGCCTAGTTTTCCAGTAGCTGTGAGACCATGCCAAAAGCTTTTGTAAAGATGGTGGAAAAAAAAAACGCACACATCTGTCAGCCAGCAATGGTGGCATACTGGGATAAAACCCAGACTACATCCCAGGTGACCCAAGATCCACTAAGCAACTTTGGTGCTTGCTGGAACTAACACAGGACAATGGACACGAGGGAGGGATGATGGAGCAGAGCCAAATGCATACTGTGCCTCTGCAGTAACAAGGATCACACATAGTTAGGCTGTAGCACTCTTATTGCCATGTGGGTATCCTGGCAACAAGACTGCAGTTAGGCTGTACAATGCACTCTCATTGACAGAATACCAACATGGGCAAAAAACACCATCATGAATGCCTAAATGATGCCCTCCCAGGCAGTTCTCTCCATGACAATGGTGAAACTCTCAGGTAAAGGGAATGAATGAGCTTGTCTGACTGGGGGGGGGGGGGGGGGTTGATGGTTGGAATGCACAGGGGCAACATACACAACATTTCACTATTCAATTCTCCACCATCCACGTTTATAGATGTCAAATGTTGTTGCTATGTCTCTTGGGGAAGCCACATTCTTACTTTCAAAGGAGTCTATATTCATCAAGTGGCATTTAAATGTGCAGAGATATTGTCTGTCTCTGCTTTCCAAGTACTTCACAAGGCATGAGTCAAAGATGCCTTCTGACTTCAAACAAAATGCACAGAATATATGAACTTTAATTATATAAACTTATTGTATGAACTTCCATTTTATGGCGAACCATCCTGGCCAACATGTCTGCTGACTAGTAATAACGTGCAATAAACTGCTGATTAAACAGACACTGCTCATACTTCCACGCCTTTCAGAACGTAAACAAATGCTTCAGTTTTAAAAGTAATGTCTGTGTGTGGATATAATGTCACACATACAGGATTTAAAACTAGGCATTTTATCATGAGTAATAATTAGTACTTTCTTCCCTAAAAACAGTAAGCTTCTCCACTATACAAACATGAAAAAACTGCTGCTGAAATAATATACGTGGAGGGATACAAGCTACTACAAGGGTTTGCCTCCATGCTTTAACACCCACCACCACCACCAAAGCATGACTTGAAGGAATAAAAACTTTCTCCACAACATGCTTTTTTCTATTTGGAAGCTAGAAATAAACCTAATATGGAAAATGTTTTACTTTTTAACTCAAACTCAACCTTTTCTCCTTTATACGCACTGTGCCATTCACTAGACTTCCACTGGTTGTATAGGTTTTCAGTAGCTAAAAAACCTACCGATGAATGCTGGAAATTTTTAAGTAGGGGATTCCTCCATTAATCTTCATTAGAAATTGACAGAAATAAGCAGGGCTCTTATGAATTGTAATTAATTTTTTGTAGTTACACTTGCAAAGAACTATAAAATGAACAGAAACTATAAGACCATGCATTAATGTATATATTTATATATTATATACATATACAGCTACTGCCCTCTGATTTTGTGAAAAATGACAGCCTCTTATCTCTGCATGTAATGATTTATTAACATCATTTAATTTTAATGGCTGTGTGACTACTGCTGAGCTAATGGCCCTGTAGAGAATAAACGAGCATACTGATAAAGAAATTACAAACAGTATTTTGTCTGAAGTCAGTGCACAATGTTTAACAATTCACTGAACCTAGATATAGTTCAGAAATGTTCATGTACAGATGGCATTTATGTTTTTACCTGTTAGCTGACTGACCACTTGATCCATCCCCTATAACCCTTTTAGCCACAAATGGGCCAAAAGCAACAGTGAATCCAGACCACAGAAAGTATAACATTAATAGTGGCTGACAACAGACAGGGTTATGATCGGGGTTCCGATCATAACCACAATATTGTGTGTTTGAGACATAGATGCCAAGAATTCACATTGAGTGTGAAGTTCAAGAGGTGAATCTTAGACATCAATGCTAAGAACACATAATTTGTTATAATCGGTGAGACCCGATCATAACTCTTTGTAGTGCATGGAGTTTAAACTACTCTATGCACTATCAGTTATAAAAAAATGTGCAAAGCATTTAGTGAGTCCCATTTCATACATGGCAAGGGCAGTTTTGAAATGTTCTTTGTTGACTAAGTTATTTACAGACTGACATCTGTCAACATCTGCAAAGAGAATGAAAATATTTACCAAGCACCTCAGGGGCAGTTTACATTCATTCTAGTGACACTAGACCAACAGTGCTTAGGGAGTGTGCAACAAAAGTACAGTTGTGAACACTTACCATAAATGTAGATGTTCGAGTGTATTCACTGTTGCAGTCATTACATTTGGGTAATCTGCTGGCAGGTTGCCCTCAATCGACCTGATTAACAAAGTCTTGGGTCCTGCGTCAGTTGCTGTCCCTTCTTCCATGACATCAGGTCATCAGGGGTATAAAACATGCAGCCAACATCATTACCTCAGCTTTTCTTGCCCCAGATGTCAGGTGCCCCCCGAATGGGGAGCAAAATAAAATTTAAAACACAGAAATATACCTCCAACCAAAAGCAAATACACCAAAAAGGCTTTTAAGCATAGTAACAGAAAGTAGAGATATAGTCAGAGAAAAACAGGGGGCTGGAGGGAGGGTAACCAGGACTGCAACAGTGAATACACTCATTCATCTACATTTATGGTAAGTGTACACAACTGTACTATGTTCTTCGTGTTTCACTGTTGCAGTCATTACATTTGGGTAGATTCCCAAAGCTATGGTTGGGAGGATGTATTTATACAGCATTAGGACCAGCTATAAGGCCCTGCAAGAAACCAGTGGCAAAGCCAGCTCTGGATTTAGAGAAAATTGGTAAATGATAATGCTTGGTGAAAGTATGAACTGAACTCCAGGTAGCAGCTTCTAAAATATCCCTGGTAGGAACACCTCTGAGAAAGGCTGCAGAAGTAGATGCAGCCCTGGTGGAATGAGATCTGATCCCCCGGGGGATAGGTTTTCCATGGTGCTTACAGCAGAAATGAATGCAATGGCTTATCCATTTAGAAATGGTTTGTTTTAAAATAGCCTTTCCCTCTGCCCCTGCAGCAAATGCTACCAGCAGTTGTTCAGATTTTCTTTGAGTTTTAGTCCTGTCCAAGTAGAATCTAAGTTGTCTGTGCACATCCAATGAATGCAGAATCCATTCCCCTTTGTTCTGTGGTTTGAGAAAGAAACTTGGCAAATGAATGGACTGATTAAGAGCCACACTGGATACCACCTTGGGCATGAAGGATGGATTGGTCCTGAGTGACACCCTGTCCACATGAAAGATGATGAAAGGCTCCACTGCCATAAGAGCCTGTAACTCAGATATCCTTCTAGCTGAAGTGATTGCTAGAAGGAAGGCTGTTTTCCAAGAAAGAAATTTTAAGTCTGCAGTAGCAGCTGGCTTGAAAGGAGGTAGAGTGAGTTTCTCCAATACAACGTTAAGGTCCCAGGCAGGGGTTGGAGCTCTCCTGGGTGGTCTCAAGTTTTTGGCCCCTCTGAGGAACTGCTTGAGCAGAGGATGAGAGAAGAGGGGAGATTCTGTGTTATAATGAGCTGAAATGGCTGAGGCGTGGATTGTAATGGAGGAAAACGACAGGCCCTTGTGAAGCATCTCAGTTTATTATTGTAAAATCTGAGGTAAATTGGGTGCTGCTGTGCTCATCCCTTGAGACTGATTCCAAGGACAGAATCTTTTCCATTTGTCAGCATAAGATTTTCTAGTACTAGGTCTTCTCGCCTCCAAGATGACATCCATCACAGATTTGCTAAGGGATGCTAAGCGTGAATTTAACCAAGCTGCAAGGTTGAATGTTGGTAGCTGAGGATGCAGAATTTGATTCTCCTGCTGAGACAATAAAGAAGGTGTCTGAGGCAGGTGCCATGGAGATATTTGTGACACACTGCACAGGAGTGGGTACCAGTGTTGGTGCGGCCAGTCTGGAGCAATCAAAATCATCTTTGGTTTGTCCTGTTTGACTTTTAGCAGAATTTTGGAGAGCAGAGGCAGAGGGGGAAAGGCGTAGACTGATAGATTTTTCCAGCTGAAGGACAGAGCATCCACTTTCCAGGCTTTTTTGTGAGGAGTCCTTGTGCAAAATTTGTCCAACTGGTAGTTCTGGCAGGAGGCAAATAGATCTATGTCTGGGCTCCCCCATTTGCTTGTCAACATGTTGAAAATCCCTGGTTCCAGTTTCCACTCGTGTGGGTCCATGAGATTTCTGCTTAGTCCATCTGCCAGTGTATTCAGTTTCCCTAGCAGGAATTGAGCTTGTAGGTGCACTTGGTAGCTCAAGGCCGTGTTCCACACTGCCATGGCTAGTCTGCAGAGGGGGTAGGAATGTGTACCCTCCTGCTTTTTTATGTACCACATAACCGTTGTGTTGTCCGTCTTTACCATAAGTTGTCCTGGATGAATGTAGTCCTTGAAGGCTGTCAGAGCATTCTCTACAGCTAACATTTCTTTTTGATTGATATGTAGGTGCATTTGATTTGGGTTCCATTTGCCTTGAATGCACTTCCCTGCCAGATGAGCCCCCATGCATAGTCTGATGCGTCTGTAGTTAGGGTTTGGGCGGCAGGGGGTACTGTGAATGGTAGCCCCTTATTTTGGTGGCAGGCCTCTGCCCACCATAGGAACTCCAGGCGTAGGCAAGGTATGATAGGAATCATTGTTTCCAGGCTGTGACAATGTTGACTCCATAGACTTTTTAAGTACCACTGTAGTTTCCTCATATGCAGTCTTGCATATGGAATTAGAAGAATGCATGAGGCCATGAACCCCAAGGCTTGCAGTATTTGTCTTGCAGATAAGCAGGGTTTTTGTGGCCAGTTGTTTGAAGTAAGTTACCAAATGAATTTGCTTTTCTGGCGTGAGGAAAGCCATCTGGGCAGTTGTATTCAAGCTTACACCCGGGAATGTAATTTGTTGAGAGGGTACCAGTTGTGATTTCCTTTAGTTTATGGTATACCCTAGACAAGTCAGAACCCTTTTTCCAAATGCCAGATGATTTAGAAGTATGGCCTGGTTTTCTGCCTGAATCAGACAATTGTCCAGGTATGGGTATATTTGAATATCTCTTTGCCTGCAAAATGCAATTACTGGAACCAGGCACTTTGTGAATACCCTGGGCGCAGTAGACAAGCCAAAGGGCAGTGCAGAGAACTGATAATGCAAGTAGCCTGCTTTGAAGCATAGGTATCATCTGCAAGATTCCCTGATTGGGATGTGCAGGTATGCTTCTTTTAAATCTAGAGTTGCCAACCAGGCATCTTTGCCTAGCATAGGAAGTAACTGGTGAAGAGTCAGCATCTTGAATTTTGGAATGTCCAGAAGGTGACAGGTCCAGAATTGGACGCCATGTTTTGTTTTTTCTGGGTACCAGGAAGAGCCTGGAGTAGAATCTTTGTCCCTTTTCCTCTTCTGGTACCGGTTGAATAGCCCCCATGTTTAAGAGGGAAAGTACTTGTTTCTGAGCCACTGCCCACTGATTTGGGGGCAGGTCTGGCCACCCGTTTGGTATTGGCAACGTGTGGAAATGAAATCTGTATCCCTGGGACACTATCTTTAAAACCCATTTGTCCTGGGTTATGAGTTCCCAGTTTTTTGCATGAAGAGCAATCTTTCCCCCCCAAAGGGGCGGCTAAAAGGTAAGTGCTTGGTAATTTTAAAGGAAAGTCATTGAGACTGTTTACCACAGGGGGGTGTCTTGTTATTTCCAGATTTGGAAATGGAGCCCCCCCCCCCCCCCATTGTTTAGGTCTGAGAGTTCCTTGGGACTGAAACCTGGTGCTTTTGGTGTGTCTGGATTTGGATTGAGAGGATCTGGAAGGAGCTGGAAAGGACAAATTCTTAGTAGGCCAGTGCCTACTAAATCTAGGAGGTTACACTTGTAAGAAATCTTTTACAGTTTGCATAGATTTAGCTTTATCTTCCATCTTTTTTAAAACTTCTTTAGCCTTATTGCCAAACAGGTGGTCCTGATTTAAAGGAGCATCCAACAATTTTACTTTAACATGATCAGGCAGAGATTGCTCCTTAAGCCAAGCATGCCTTCTAAGCACAGACCCAGTAACAGCAGCCCTGCAAGAGGCCTCTAAAGAATCAAAACCACATTGCAAAGTATGTTTTCCAACTTGTTCAGCAGAATGCAATAAATCCTGTAAATCTTTATTTTCCACACAGAAATCAACATTATTTTCTGTTTAAGCAGTCCATTAATATGCTGTTGATATTTTAACATATGAAATTGGCAGTTTAAAGCCCTGATAGCCAAGGTTGCAGACGTACAAACCTTTTTACCTCATCTATCCAGCGCCCTGGAGTCTCTATCAGAAGGGGTAGGATTTTTAGCAGTAGAAGCCTTAATGCCCTTAGGCTCTTGAGAAATGGTTTCAGGATCTGCAACAGGATTTTTGAAAAGGAAATTGTGGGACTCAGGAACCCTGTAGTATCTTTCAGGTTTACAAGGTGCTGGAGGCAGGGAATTAGGGGCCATACTGGATTCCGAAAACACATAATCAACAATGTCTAGTACTGGAGGTATAGCCAAAGGCCTATGCTAAGGCAAAGTTTGGCCAAAAGAGAAATCCTCGGGGGGGGGGGGGAGCAGAGGGAATGGAATCTTCTGCATCAGAATCCTCATAAGTAGGTATGGACAAATCCAGGTCATTAGAAGAGTCAGAAGAAACAGAGTTCTGATCAGAAGAGTCATAGTCAAGCTTAGGCCTAGGCCTCTTAGAAAAGGGGGGGGGGGGCTGACTACCCCTGATTAGAGTAATTAGGTCTTCAGCCATTTTGATCATTTGTTTTTTAGGCATAGGGGCCTGAACATGTGGCCTGGGCGTCGTCTTTTTTTTACATAGATCGAGATTTAGTCCTTAGTATTGAAGGAGGAGTTGGTTTGATATGCAAGCCTGTAGGCCTGAATACACCCTCAGAACCTGGTGCCTGCACAGCTGTTCCGGACCCATCCAGGGTAGAGACATCCGCGGGTTCCATAGTTGATGTATCTCGCAGCATACCGGACTCCGAATGGGTCTCAGTAGAGGCTGGCGAGTCAGAAGTAGCGGGTATCAGGGGCTGCAAAAGCACCTCACTGAGTACTGACGAACTGGGGACTGGCTTAGGAGAAGCGTCGTCGGCAGTTTTGGACCTCAATGGCCTGTCTATGTCTTTATCTTCGCGGTTTTTCGAAATTCCTGTAGTTGGATGGCTAACCGACGTAATTTCTGGATAATTAAACCGAGAACCGAAATATTTATAGGCAAAAATGTACCGACAACGGATAGTGCGCCGATTAAATAAAGCACAAAACTGACAGCAAGGTACGTCGTGGTCAGGGCCTCGGCAAGGAATACAGTACAGATGACCATCTTTATGAGGTATTTGCTTTCCACAAGTAATGCAATTATTAACTTTTACTGACATCGGTAAGGAGCAAGAAAAAGTTTCCCCAACGGGGCACTTAGCTTTAAGTTGAAGACTACGGTTCTGAAACTTGAAAATGAACATTTCAGGAATCTGCCGACCAGCACATGCAAACTTCTTCTGCTTCGGGCACCGCACGGCAAGAAAGACTGATGCAATGGCGTTGGCTGCATGCTTTATACTCCTGACAACCTGACTTCACGGAAGAAGAGACAGCAACTGATGCAGGACCCAAGACTTTGATAATCAGGCCGGCTGAGGGCTACCTGCAAGCAGATAACCCAAATGTAATGACTGCAACAGTGAAACACGAAGTACATCTGTTTTTGTGTTTCAAATATCAACTAATTAAATGCGAAGCAAATTTAACCACGAAGAACATCATTACATTCCTCTGAAACAGTTAAGGTCAGGTCTTGAGCTACAGAAGCATGCAACAGGCTCATCTTTTTTTCTGATTTTGGAGAGCAATTGCAGTGCTCCAAGCACTTCATAAATGTTACAGTACTGAATGCTAGCTATACGCAGCCATTAATAAAAATGAAGTACACAAAAATCATAAAGTATGGAACATATCAAACCACTTGTTAAATGCACCATGTGAATGGATATTGTTAGTATCCTCAAAACTTGAATACCATGATTAATACAAATATAAAAGAGTACAGGCAATATCAACTTAAATGACCAATGCTCATTATGGGCCTTCTTACTGTCAGAAAACTGAGGGACACAGTCCACTTCAGCTGGTTCACTCTGTTTGCTAACCTTTATTTTCACCATAGCCTAAACTACATCCAAAAACATCCTTTATCCTCCAGGAAAAATGCAGTAAAGCATCTCACAACTTTCTCTCTCAACATCCACATGCCTGTCATGATAAATTTGCTTGATTTTCCTGGTGTACTGTGAATAATAATTTTCCACAAAAACGTTACTGTTCCCAAATTTTAAAACTTTCCCTTCTGCCACAGTTTTGCCAGGAGGTGCTCGTTCTGCAGGCACGACTGCATGTACATTAACACAGATCTTGGCTGCTTTTGGATGGCCAGATTTTAATCATGCTCTTTTATTTAACAAATTCAGCTGTGGAGAACCAGTCCAGTTACTTATTTGTATTTTCATAAAATTGATGCAGTCTGTTCACTACAGTTTACCTGGTATAGCAAAACCTCTCCATTTTTACATGGGGGCTCTTTTTTTTGAAGGCTCTATATTAGAACATCAAACACTTGAAATGTCGAGTGTTCTAATATCGACCTGTTTTCAGCGAACGCTGAAAATATAGAAGAAACAGAAAAATGAATTCTTTCCTAGGGAAAGAATTTGGTTGTCCGTTTCTGTTGCTTTGGTATTTTTAGCGCTCTGGTGGAAAGTTACAGGTCGGGTTCAGGTAAGTGTGCGATTGTGTGGATGTGTGGGTTAGGGCAGGTTAGGTGATTTACGGTTAGGGCAGGGGTCAGGTAAGTGTGCGATTGTGTGGACATGAGGGTTAGGGTGGGGTAGGTGAGTTAGGGCGCGGGTGAGGTGACTGTGCAATAGTGACGGACCTTAGGGTTAGGGTTTGGGTTAAGGTAAGTGGATAGTTAGTGGTGTATGTATAGTTTAGTGTAGTGCAAGGTGTAGGAGTTTAGGTGTATGTGTGTGGACTGCTGTTTGTTTGGTGTGCTTGTGTTATGTGTTTTGGAACAGCAAATTTGTTCCCTAGGAAAAAATTCGTAGTTCCGAATGTTCGATGTTTTGTATTTTCGATTGCTAGGGTTCGATATTAGAACACTCGACATTTCAAATGTTCGGTGTTCTAATATAGACCCTTTTTCAAAACAACTCTTCTTAAGAAGCCTCATATTCAGCCAGTCTTACCTTCAATTCCATCAATGACGTCTGCACTTTTACCCATTTGAATAAATCAATTTCTTATATTTTTTTTCCAGCTTTTTCTCATTCAACTAAGTGAGACAGTGGAGGAATATATAAATACCTGAGTGTATTTATTTTTCCTCTAAATTACTGGAAGCCATCGCCTGTACTAAAGTTGTCATATAAACTGCTTTTCACTAAACAGTTATGAGATTCTTTTTTTCTTTAGTTGCTGATTTCTGCTTATTTTTTCCAAATGTCTTCTTTGCTAACATCCAGTCAGTATAATTACTAGCCAGCAAGTGAATTTTAATCAAACTGATCATTTTTATTGGCTTTAGCAATTTCTTAATTTTTCACACTTAGGGAGCTCTACTCAACATGTTTCTCAGTCTATGGTCATCTTGGTAGTCCCTGTGGCATCTATCATTTTATGTCTCACAAGGATGGGGTCTCCTAAATCTTCCAAATCGGTCAGTACAGAAGACTCCAAAGAGAAGCAACACCTACTTCTAAAGGCTTCCAGATGCCCAGAAAACAATGGTATAACAAAAGGAAAAGAATACTAAAATATACTTTGCAAACTGTAACAACTAACAGTGATGTATAACAATGCCTTTATTAAGTAGTGGTCAGCAGCTGCTGGTTTCACAAAGCAGATGTCTGTCCATTTTAACTTCTTTTCTTTCTCTTTGCCTGCTATTAATCCTAAACTGCATCTTCACCAGATTCTGATCAACAGGGAAAAGGGAGGGGGGATTCCATTTCCTTACTCTAACCCTTCCCCAGCATATGATGTGCCTTCCACTGTAAATGTGAGCATTTCCACATAAGCACAGTGCAAGCTATGTCAAAACACTACTTGGCAAATCCAAATGAGTGTCTCTTGGCCTATATGCTACAACATTGTACACTACCCCCCAGTACATGCTGACACTGCAGCAGGTGGGACAGACTCCCTCCCTACCCCCACTATGGGAAACCAGCAAAGGAAGCTTAATCCCACCCCCTCTCTTAATGGCACCTCTGGTGCCTGGGTCAATATCCATTTCCAATTCATGTGGGTTACAGTTAGGGCTTCAGTGTTCTGTGCCATGAAGCCAACTGTATATTTTGTCAGAGTGAGCCAGCTAACAGAAGCTTTAAGGATTGACTCAGTAGCTCAGACATCAAGAATTACACTGATGTGGCACTTTATTAAAATCTTCTTCCCCCTCTATAACTTCTGGAAGCTTTAACCTTCACCCACTCTATTCATGTTACAGAAAATGTATTAATTTGTTAACTAAGACCTACAATGTGCAATCTGCCTTTTTCAGACACTGCACACAAACACTAGCCTGTTTAAGTCACACAACTAGTAACTGGAGAATGTTCTTCTTTCGGCTTTTCCTGGTTAGGGGTCACCACAGCGGAACTCCGGTCCGCTAATGATTGGCAGCAGATATTTTACGGGTGCCGAGGTGCCAGCTCGACGTCCAACCTTCAACGAAGGCACTCAAATTCTACTCATGTCTTTCGAACACAACTCGACCACAGGGAGGACATGCAGACTCCACACAGAAGGTGCTCCAGCCAAAAATCGAACGGGAGAACCTCTTGCTGTGAGGCAACAATGCTACCGCTGCACCACCGTGGCTAACTGGAGAATAAGGAAATCAAATCAAAGCCTGTAAGATGACACCTAGTAGCACTTTATATCATTAAAGTGAACAGCATATTATTGCAGTTGTAGTTAGTCTGCTGCTTTTCATAATTAGGTTTATTTTTTCAAGAAAGCAATTCCCTACCCACTATGCCAACATCAGTGGCAGCAGAGAGACCCTGTTTCCATGGGTATGTTGGAACTTGTCTGACAGAGAAATACCTGATGCGTAAATCAATAGGAAAGTGCTATCTTGTCACCACCAGCTGCGAGATGCCTCATTTAAACAATTATAAAATAAAAACTATCACAAAATAAGCATTCTGCTTTAATCTACTGATTTACAATGAACAAGAATAATGCATTCTCACACACACACACACACACACACACACACACACACACACACACACACACACACACACACGCGTATAAAAACATTGTCTTACCATTTCCATTTCAGGCATTTAAGTGCTATAAAGAGTAATGATTAGAAGCAGAAATATACTGCTAGAACAATGGAAGGCAAAAAGCAGCCCAACAACAGAAAAAGGCACTTCCATCTAATGCTTATAACCTGGGTTCAACTCTCAGTCTGGGTGACAGAGGGAACACACTGATTATAGGACAGTGCTCAACTGTGTATGGGGAGGACACAGTCTGCATTTTATATGCCTAGCTAGTCCTGGTGAATCCTGTAGCAAACGTACATAATGGTCTTTAAATGAGTCACAACACAACTGTGGACAAATCCTGTGTAGTTGGGTTAGCAGTCACACAAGTTCACTTCTGTTCTAAGACATTAGGACAAAACAAATAAGCAACAAGCTACTGTGATGACACCTGGGATATCCATTGTCCAGCTCTTACCACCTACCAAAAGGGATTACATGGAGGACAGAAAAGTGGAACAAAGCAAAAACTGGTAAAGGAATCAGAGCGCAAGAGATAAGAAGGTGGACAGAGCAAACTGAAAAGAAAAACAGAAGGGATCTCATGACAAAATAAACGGTTTGTATAACTGGCATTACGTACATCACCAACAACCATGAGATAATAATATCTCACAATAACAACACTACACAGCACTGATTCCACTTTACATAGAAAGTGTAATAAAATATCAAGGAAAAGCATAATAAAAGCTCAATTCCATCTTTCTACACTATGTTCATCTACTAACATGCACAGTCATCTGCTGCAACATATGTGGAAGCCAAACTACACAAGAGAACAGAATAAAAAACTCCTGATGAACTGTACTCTACAGAACCACTAGCAATATGGAAAAATTCTCAAAGAACCACAAGCAGAAGTACCTTTCTCCAAAATTTGAGACTAACTGAACAAAGGACTCCTGGATGTACACTAACAGATTAATATTCTGGAATAAATACAGAGAAAAACAGACACGGCTCAGAAAAAATATTCCTAGTGTATTCTCTAGGACCCTCACCTGAATGAAAGAAGACCTTAATATCTTAACGCACATATTTTTGGCAGTCAACAAAAAGGGAGAGCAACAGATGGCATACAGGAGGCACTAAAATAAAGAAGTTAAAGCTACTTAACTTTTTCTGTCAAACACTTCCTCTCAGCAGCATATACTGTGTGGCTAGCTTGTCTGATCCGGGCTTCAAAACGTGGCCACTTTTATGAGCAGGATTAGCTCTGACACTTCTGAAAATAAATTTTGTTTATTATTTCCTCATTAGTAAGAGTTGCTTCTAAAGCACTGGAGCTCTCAGAAGGCTCCACTGTGAAAACTAGAAGTACTTAATTGGTGTGCAAGAGTGAATGCCTAACTCCATTACAAGGACACTTCCTTTTCAGTGCTTCCCAAACACGTATGCTATCCACCTGACTAGTGTGCAATAACCATTGGCATGGCTGGCATAGCATGCTGTCTCATACTGCAACCAATAAGGTGGTGATAATATCTGGATGAAGAGCTTCAACATGGGCATCATCATGAAGATAGCCTGGTCGGGCAACATCTACTTGGACAGTATGTCAGTTCATACTAGTCAAATACCTAGCGCTCAAACAATACCTTGAATGTTTGTTGGCTTCATGGTATTGAGATATGAAGCCCCAAGTATGACCCACGCTTGATTAGTTACCTGGATGCTGGAGGCCATAAATGACAATGGAATTAGAATGACAAGCACATGCTTGTATGCCTAATTGGGGGGGGGGGGGGGGGAGGCATGCTGGGACAAGTCAGATGCTTTGGTATCAAGTGGAGACTGGGAACCTCTGCAGGAGGACTACAGATTGGTTATATGGGGCAAATGAGTATGTGCATGCTCACCCAAATGACTTACACAAATGCAGGGCAGAGTTAGGGCCATAACTTTTAATAAAGCATGCATCGTAATCCTCTATACAAAACAATCAACCACAACTCCACATGTGTAATGCTCCACTAAGGCAAGGTGCTCTGATCTGCAACTGTAAGGAGTCAAATGCTTTGCAATCACCAAGTTGTCATATGTCTGGGGGTGGGGGACCAAAAAGGAAAAGATAACTTTGCAAGAATCAAAAAATTCATAGACTGGTGGTAAGGAAAGCTGCCGAAGCATGAAAAATCTCACTGTAATTATTAGGCAAAAACAATTCCATAAATGGAATGCATTTGGCGTGGCTAAAAAAAAATTTAACTGCTGCATCCCCCACCCTGACTGCTTAACCCATTTTTAAACTCTGCACACACTGTCTTATATACACCTTAACAATCCGAAAGCTTACATCACCTTGGAGTCCCAGGGCATCTGCAGCTAAGCGCTTTTACTCCTGAAGCCAGTTTCACTCTGCTTTATCCATGAGCACAATATACCATTCCAATAAGCAGAACATAACAGTCTTGAAACAAATGTACAAGGGAACAGCCAATTTATCTTATTCTGACCAATAGAGGCAGGTTCTACAATTCACTGTAAAACAGCCCATGTTGGAAGGATCATCATTTATTTATCAGTTGTTACTGATCTCACAGTAAACAGACGTCATTGTAGCTCCTGGTATCACTAGACAGATGTCTTCAATTAGAAATGAGCAACTTAGGAAAAAAGCCATCCTTAGGTCAACAGACAATGAAAACACAAAACAGCATGCTCCCTGAACATAGCCCAGCAGGTTTCTACAAATGCCACAATAAAAGCGCAAATATCAAAAGGATGAAAAAGAATTTTTAAAAGCAATGCAAAATCTGAGCTACTACTACGCAGCATCCCTTTCTTTCTATTAATTTCCAGTTTGTAAAGGTCAGAATAAGGATTATAATCATTAAAATTTCTCAACCGCCTACAAGTGTAGAGGCAAGGATCCATCTTTCCAGAACAGTCCGTTTAAACACCCAGCCGCCATCTAGAAGAAATGAGCACTGCAGCAGTACGGTCCCAGGATGTTCACTCAAGACCACAGGCTTTTCAGGTGAAGGTCAAGCACTGTTCATTTTTAATGTTTATACACTATGTAAGCTACAACAGTCTGCACACTTGGGAAGTTGTGAAGCATGGGCCTAACATACAATGGTCTTAGAACTACAGCCATGCAGGAATATTTGTTCAATACACTTGCTAGCATATGTTTATTAAACTTCAGAAAAAGCATTTTTTGTTCTGCAGTCATTTTGTGGCAAAATTATTTCAGGTATGCATAGAACATACTGTAATGAACTGTATGTCAAGTATTTTTACTTTCTGAGCCCCCATATATTTTTTTATATACATTTATTTTTAGTTATTTAACATTTGTTGACTGGGAAAGTCCGACTAGGACAGAGCTTATTTTCAGCAGAAGCCCAGGAAGAAACGCTGCAGATGTATGTCTTTGGAATGTGGGAGGAAACCAGAGTACCCAGAGGAAACCCATGAGAACACAGGGAGGACATGCAGACTCCGCACAGAAGACACCCCAGCCAAGAATCAAACCAGAGAACCTCTTGCTGTGAGGCAACAACATTAACCACTGCACACAACACACACACACACAAAAGAGAGACTCACATGCTTATTTCAACCTTATTTAGCATCTAGGAGTATATGAGGTGAGAGCTACAGCTGAAAATCAACAAGCTAGACTGTAAAGCAGTAGCGATCAGATGTAAAAATAAAAATGATACTTTACAGCAGCTGAAAGAAATGGTACATTTTTAATCACTGCATGAACACAACTGCACAGCATACAAACCATATTAACAGTTTAATTGTTTGGCTATGGTGCTGAAGAGGAAGGCAGGCATAAGTGCTTCATAGGAACTTGACCACAAATGAAAAGTAAACAGTCACATTTCTAGTAGTACTGGGTGGGCACAAGGGGATGCGCTTAATATAAGAAATAAAATTAACATTCACTTCTCCTAAACCTAGATACAGCAAAAACTGCAGTTTTACTTGCTGCTTGACATTAAGAGGTCAGGAAATTTTCTTTTTTAGTAAAAGAAATGCTCTATTGGAAGGCAATGGTCTGTAAATTACATGCTGACCGATGTTGAAAACTTCATATGTTAGTACATCATGTTATTTGCAGGACAGTTTGCAAAATTCAGTTTCTCAGTCTGCCATCTCCATTGGTTCTGAAGTGCAGTCTGTGATATTTTATGCAGAATGTGTGATGGACAGAGGTAAAAATATGATGTGCAGCAATAATCAGCCTTCAAAATGCAACCAAAAAACTTGAGATCTCACGAGAAACCCTCATCCTTCTGATCACTGTGATGGCTGCCTTCCTCCATTCAGACTTCTAGGTTTCCACACCTTCTCCTGATAATTAAAAGGCACTGATATTGAGATAGGAGAGGCACATGGCATGAAAAACTAAGCTACACAGACTGAACAGGTCCTGACTGGTGATCTGATGAACAGAGGAACAGCACAAGTGCATTATCAACCTAAATATCAAGCATAAACACTTTGCAACTGTTTACCATTCAGACTGAATTCCAAATTCTACAAGTAGCAGAAAGGCGAAGTGCAAGAGCTGAGCATGGCTTCTACTCGTAACATGCCTGACTCCATAATGTATGCAGGTCGGAGACATGCCCCGAAGCATGAGACCTAGAAATTGTGAGGAATTATGACTGCAGGAGACTTTTAAAAATGTTTGGATGTTATTCTCTGCTCAAAGTGTTACTACTAAAACCATCAAAACAATATTTAAAATCTTTTTTTCCATCACCCTACAAAATGTGTATGAAACAGACTTATCAAAGAGATATAAATAAGTGAATAAAACCTCTATCACATGACAAACTCAAGACTGAAGAATTTTCTCTTTTGCAGAGCTGTAGCAAGACAGCTGTGCCTGAGTTAGCACATCCATTTTGTGCCTCCTTGGCCTACACAGTGACAATCAACACAACAGTTCCATGGTAGAGCTAACCAGCATCCCAATTCCTTCACTAGGATACACAAGTTAACATAAGCCAATATATAACCAAAAGGCCTTTTTCAGCTAAATTACTACTTGTACATTCTTCCCTGGTCCTATGAAAACTGCTAACATTCTCATGGACAAATTATTTCCCAACTTCATGCCACCCATATTTCCCTCTGCCCCTATTGTCTTACACCTCTCTCTCGACATCACTCTTGACCAAGTCCTTCTGACACTTCCCAAAACTAAAAATACCAGTTCTCTGGGTTCTGACACTATCCCTGGATACCTACTAACAGCAGCTGTGTTCTACCTAGTACCCTTCCAGCACCTCTTCAACCACTGGTTAACCAAGTATGCACCACAGCTGCTGTGATGCCCTTGCATAAAGCTGGTCCCTCTACTGACCTGGGAATTACAGGTCTATAACACTCAAAGTTATCTGAAAGGCTTTGTATGGAGCATGTTATAGCTGAAGTAAAACAATGACACAGGTGACCTTATATCCCTGGAATACACCACTGCAGTTTTGTGAAAGACGGATCATGTCAGTTCAACCTGACTGAGTTCTTCAAAATGTTTACAAAAGCCATATTTAAAGGACACACAGTCTACACTGCCTACTTAGACCTTTATCAAGACCTTCAACATTATCCTCCACTTTGGGAATACTGATCAACTGTCCCAAGACAACAATATACTCCATTTACACCTCAATGGATAGTTAAATGGCCATGTGACAACATACTCTGTGTTAGGGAGGGGGGTACTGATGGCCACATGATACAGCCCTTTCCATGTTACGGTGGGGGTATTAATGGCCATGTGATACAGCCCATTCTGTGTTACGGGGCGGGTATTTCGTCTAGACTGGAAAACATAACCAGTAAATTCCCACTGTCCACTGTCCTGTGTACCACCATCTTTGGGGCGTATCTTTCTGATGTTAAAAGAGATATAAAGGGACTGTGGCTAAATCTGCTGTGGATTGCAAACTAGGGGTGTTTATTAAATCCCATTCTGATATTAAAATTCTCTAGCAAGGGCTGGACCAAACAAACACTCTGTTAATAACAGGTTTACCACCAACACAAAAAAGCAGTACAGTTTCCACCACCGCATACCACTGATTACAAAGCAGACAGAATTCCAATCTGACCAGTCATAAGGTACTTAGTTACCCAATAAACTCTCCTTTAACTACCATTTCTTTTATGGTAAGAAAATGCTTACACTTTGTAGCACTTATCTGTGGTATTTTGTTCCCTCCCTTATTAGTCCCACTGTTGAATACAGAATGTCGCTTTCAGCATGTACCTCAATTAGAGCCTAAATCAATGTGGGGGGAGACCTCAATGTTTCTTCATTAAAAAAGATCTAATGTTTTAGTATCCTTAGCTACTACAATAGACTAAATGACCTAGCCCTCTACTTAGTCTTGTATAGGCTTTTGACGGGGGAGCTCTGTTTAACCTTTTACTCTAGAGGCAAACCCATACGTGCCACATAAACAATACCATTCCGTGAGACAGTTATCTAACTTGATGCATTTCCCATTTCTGGCAAAACCTCCTCTTATGTATAAAGCAGAGCACCTCCAAGGCATCCTTTAAAACCTTTCTGGATGTGTTATTCCAAACTTATGCCGAGGATAATACGCTGAATGTAGGGACACTGCTAGTCTTCCACCAACACAGGTGACATGGCTAACTATTTCAATGTTTTCCTTGACTGTAAGCTTTGGAAGAACCAACAAAACTGTGAAGAGTGACCTGCCATCTACCACGACAGTATGTACATGTTCCAAGAAATTTATTTACAATAAATGCACCATAAATGTTTATTATATAGGTTCCTAATGTTTACGGCGCATTGCTGAAGTTCATATATGCAGATCTGGTATGCAGTAAATTAAATGCTGTGATGCATTTCCCAATATCATCCTTTACATATCTGGACCACTTTTTAATAAAAGGCATTGTACGCATTTTTAGTACGCAATGACAAAAATTTATTGTACCCCTCAGTGACAATACCAGGAACAGCATGAAATTACATCCATGGAGTTTAAAGGATGTCCCTGAACATGCTTGAATCCGTTAAAGGGTAAAGACACAACCCCATAATATGACTACTCTGATGGTATAAGTGCTAAATGCTAAAGGACATTGGTGTATGGAAACCAGTTTTAAAACGAATACTGTAAAACATTAGGAAATGCATATCATGAGAGAACGAGAGGAAAATGCATTAAGGGGATTTATTCACTGCATGTTAGGACACAAAAGATAAATAGCAGAACTGTAGCAACACACTTTAAGGAGCTCTCTCAAACTGTAGCTCCCAACACCAGTGACTGTATTACCCTTCCTTCTACTACCATGGCTTACTTCTCCTAACATTCCAGAAGGGTTGGCAGGCCTATGATAGTGTACATGTAGACAAGTGCTGATTTTGTTTAATTATTCTTAAATATACCACTGACTTCATTGATGGTAAAGGGAACACTTGGTTAAACACACTAAAAATGTTGCAAAAATATTGCTTTTGGTACTTTTTATCTGATACTCTAACTGTGAATTAGTTTCAAAACTGTACTGTTGGTAGGCTTTTAATTTACTGCAACCAATGTCAGTGCTGAGTTTTTCAGTCTTAAAATGGAATCAGAACCTCTTTGTGCTTCATAGAAAAATAATGGCTGTGCCATTACCATATATTAAGGCCGAGAAAGCTGTTGCTGTATTTATAGTAGCTTTACTTAGCACTGACTTAACAGTATATCTGGCATCTACTTGCAAAAATATCCAAAACACTATAAGCCAATCCAGACAAAAGTATTTTAAGGGCACGTATATACTCTAACTCTTAAATACTAGAGTGTAATTTAGTAGTGATCAGTTGATTGCTTACACCAATCGTAGAACCCAACATTCTTTTACTGAACAAAAAAATGTCCAACTGTAGCTATGCAAAGTCTTATCATTAGAAAACAGAAGATCCTAAGGTCAGTAAAAATTCACAAATGGATGCACATTAACTTGACCTCCAACCCTTTTGCCACTGAATATTAACACTGTGCATATCGCCAGTGAATATTAACACTGTGCATATCACACTGTAATGTCATCTCATGCTCCAGTAAAAATAATTTCGTTCGATCGACTTAATTCAAATATAATTCAAAAGCCAGTGCTGAAATATATAATGACTGCTTCATTTCTAGAGAAACTGGGTGCTGCAACAGCAAAAAAAAAAAAAAAAAAAAAAAGCTTCACAAGTCTGCATTTAACTACTACTAGCATTGCTTAAAAGACAATCTTTGTTAATATTTTACTGCCTTTTTTGCTCCTCAAAAAGCCATCTCAATACTATATTGCATTTCTTTTGCTTCCCTCCCCCCCCCCCCCGATACCTTGCCTAAAAGTTACACTACCAATACCCAATTCATTCCAGGGCCAAAGAGCTGGGAATCCCAGAGTATGCAAGGGCCCTACACAGCCCACACAGGAGTTCCAATCAGTTTCCCACGCCCAGATATCCCAGTGATGGGAAGAGGACTGGCTTGCTAGTCCTGAGGGTGCGGCCTACCCTCTTCCCCACTGGAAGCACCCAACGCCCATTCGGTGGCCCTGCAGAACCCACTATTACAGTTCCCCAAGGGGAAGTGCTCCTCCACATGACTGACTCCCTCAATTTACTGGTGCGACCCAGTGACTAAGAAGGCTCAGCCAGCTCAGTCTCCACCTGGTAACCCTAGTATTCTATCGAGGTGTCGCCCTATGAGGCAAGTCAGGCCACCTTCCTCTCCGAGGATGAGGGAGCCATCAGCTGTCACTCAGTCACAACTATTCCTAGACCCAAAGTTAAAGGCAGGAAAAGAGGAATGAAAAATCCTGTTATGGAGATTGCCAGTCTGAAGCAGGAAAAACAATCCCTGTTTAACTGCACCACTGGTTTCAGTTTAGAAAAGATATACACCAAACTGGTGAATGAATAGTCAGGAAAAAAATAACTACCCTAGGT
Organism: Protopterus annectens; assembly: GCF_019279795.1. Lineage (NCBI taxonomy): Eukaryota > Metazoa > Chordata > Ceratodontiformes > Protopteridae > Protopterus > Protopterus annectens. Next base: position 1,053,618,626 of record NC_056739.1, read on the forward strand.
GGGTGACCTGCTATGTTTGTTTATTCACTTGCACTTCTGTCTGGAAATTCAAACAAGTTAGCTTAAAGTTCATTAATTCTTTCTGATGAGAAATAGTCAACAAAAGTCTAGCTGCAATTTTTTTGTAATCTATTTTTTCACTGTTATTACTTTGTTTTCCCATACAGTTCTACAATTATCTGTTTACCCCGTATTGTTTAGCAGTAATATTCTTTTGATTAATAAGATAACAAGTATGGATAACCAGATACAAGCTTTTCCTACACTAAGGCACTGCACGAGCACATCCACTCATGCATGAATCGTGCCATCCCAAATAGAACCAAGATGCTCTCCTCCAAAAAAATGAAGCCAATCTGGTAGTCCCCTGCCATAAACAAACTTTACAACAAAAGGAAGAAACTGTTGCAGAAAAGAGGAAAATTCCAGGATGCAAAAAACTCCCTTCCCAGCCTCATTAAGAAGCTGAAATCCCTCATAAAATCTTCCAAAGCTAGTTACGAAAATAAAATTGCAAAAGATTTCAAAGACAACCACAAAGCATTCTACAACTATGTCAAGAATCTAAATGGCAATGCTCAGATCTGCTCTGAGCTACAACAGAATGGCATTAAATATACTAATCCCAAGGATATTGCCAATATCCTGGCAGATCGATTCAGTGCCAACTTCACCCCCCCTCTCACCCGCTAAATGCCCCATCTCAACACAGGAAGATTGCCAAATTCCGGTATTAACTGCCACACAGGTAAAAAACGCACTCTCCAAAGCTAAGAATACAGCATCCATGGGACCAGATGACATCCTGGTCTGTGTTCTACATGAACTACAAAATGAACTGGCACCTCACCTAAGTGTCATGTTTAATCATAGCCTCACCTCAGGTTTCATGCCCACCGAGTGGCGCACAGCTACAGTTATTCCACCCCACCTTGGATCCCAGGAACTACCGCCCCATCAGTCTGACGAGCATGATCTGCAAGGCCATGGAATGTATTATCATGAAACTTATAAACAAAGACACTGGCAACCTTCAAACACTGGACACCACCCAGTTTGGGTTTCTGAAGGGCCGATCTTGTCTCCTGAACTTGATTGACTTCTTTGAATCAATCTTCAGACCCGTGGATGAGGGTAAGGCGGTCCACACAGCCTATCTGGACTTCGCCAAGGCCTTTGACACCATCCCCCCACTCTGGAATCATAGATAAACTTACTAAGCTGGGCATTAATCCCTACATCACTCAATGGGTTGCCAACTGGCTTACTGACAGAACCCACACACTAAAAGTAGCTGACTCCAAATCCAGCTCCAGACAAGTGGAGTATCTCAGGGTTCAGTCCTGGGACCACTCTTGTTTGGCATCTACTTCTCTGAAGTACAGGCCAATACTAAGGGACTCTGGCTAACAAAGTTCGCAGATGACTGCAAACTGGGAGCCATTACTGAATCTCCAAATGATGTGGATACTCTACAAAAGGGCCTTACAAAAACAGATGCTTGGTGCCAGAGCCATGGGCTCAAGCTCAAAGCCAAGAAATGTACAGTTATACCCCTTTGGGAAAAAACATGTATCCGTGAATTACCACATAGGTGGCAGTACACTAAATACTGAAGGTGTGATAAGAGACTTAAGGACACAGGTGGACAGTGGTCTCACCTTCGATAACCACAATGCCACAACAGTCAGGAAATCCTTCTATGTGGCATGCCTCATCACTAAGGGCTTTTCATCCAGAAAAAAGGAGGTCATTGCCCCACTGTACTAATCCCTCATTAGACCCATTATAGAATACAACACCCCATTTGGTATGTACCTCTCAAGACACCTGTAACAACTGGAAAGGCCGCAGAAATACCTCACTAAAAGAATCACAGGCCTAAAGCAGATGCCCTATGCTGACCGCCTTAAAAAAAACTCCAGCTATATGCTGTTGCATATCGTCTACTCAGAGGCAATCTCTGCTTAACATACAAGGCCATGTCAAACCCAGAGCTGTTGGACATGCTACACTTAAAGAAATCCCAATCCCTCAGAGCCACATGCTCCAGGGATCTAAACCTTGTCATCACAATAAACAAAACATGCTGGAGGGATAGGTTCCTGACCCAGAGACTCCCCAGACTTTGGAATAGACTGCCCATACATGTCAAGCAGAGTGCCTCTTTGGCCCATGTCAGTCGCCCTGCTAGACAGGGGTCCAGGAAGTAAATAGTGTGGGAAGAAATAGCCATGGAACTGTTATGGCTAGACTTGTATAGGCCCTAGGGCCGATAGCCTAGTATCAACCTATGAATAAAGTGTGCTAAACAGTAGCACCCTGCTCCTATCAAACCCATTGACAAGACTGCTATACTATACACTATAATTTCTGTCTGTGTGAAACAGCAAATGGGAGGATCCCCAACCAAGTCATGTGGACTGGGAGCGGGTTTACTCTGTTGGGCTAGGACAGAAGGTGTGTTGAAGAACATGACCAGCCTTCCCTAGAAATTCCACTGCGTGTACATGCTCATGTGCACACACATTTGAGAAAGTACAAAGTAGCTCAAGTACAGTTATCAAGAATAAGTGGGTAATGAAACCCAAATAATTTGGAGAGACTCTGGGGAGCTAGGATAAATGTTCTGTTCAATGAGGTGTTTGGAGTGAAGCCTATTGTGTGTGGATAGCACCAAGTCCATACAAAGGGCAACAGTGCATACTTCTGGCATGCTGTATAGGACAAGCTGCACTTAGTTGCTTAGTAGTTCACATTTGGGTGTCTTTTTATACTTTAATTTCTTTAGTACCACTGGTATGAGCTGAGAAACCATGCCAGTGATGGTCATCAGATTTGTAATGGATAAAATATAATATATTGGGAGGCACTGAAGTGGATCTAAACACTGTAGTCCCTGTCCAACATTTCTTTTCACACAAGGCAATACTAATGAATTATTTAAATCAACCACAAGACTAGTAAACATCCTCGCACATCAACCATGTCAGAACTCAAATTCCTTACAAGGATTTATGATAACACATCTTCCCCAATCAGAAAACGGTCAGCAGATTTAGGAAGGTGAAACTTAAGTATAGAAAGTACAGTTATGTACACTTACCATAAATGTAGATGTTCGAGTGTATTTACTGTTGCAGTCATCACACTTGGGTTACCTGCCTGCAGGTAGCTCTCAGTCGGCCCGAATACCAGAGTTTTGGGATTTCTGTGTCGGATGCTGTCACCTCTTCCATGACGTCAAGTCGTCAGGGGTATAAAACATGCAGCCGACGTCATTACATCAGTTTTTCTTGCCCCAAATGTCAGGAGCCCCCAAAATAGGAAGCTATTACATGGTGTGGAACACCTCCAGTAAAAAGTAAATACCCCTGTCATAAAAGATGGCCATAAAGAGGATAGGTAGAAAGGATAGAGAAAGCCAGGGGCTGGAGGGAGGGAAACCAGGACTGCAACAGTGAATACACTCGAACATCTACATTTATGGTAAGTGTACACAACTGTACTATGTTCTTTGTGTTTCACTGTTGCAGTCATCACACTTGGGTTGATTCCCAAAGCTGAGGAAGGGTGGAGGCAGTCAAGAAGTGTTAGGGCTGGCTAACAGGCCTTGTAAGACTGCTGTAGCAAATCCAGCTCTGGATTTAGAAAAAATAGGTAAGTTGTAATGCTTGGTGAAGGTGTGTACAGAACTCCAGGTTGCAGCTTCCAGGATATCCCTTGTAGGAACCCCCCTGAGAAATGCTGTAGAGGTTGAAGTAGCTCTAGTGGAATGAGTTCTGATCCCCTGAGGGGTAGGTTTTCCATGGTGCTTGTAGCAGAAATGGATGCAGTGTGCTATCCATTTGGAAATGGTTTGCTTTGAAATGGCCTTGCCCTCTGCCCCTGTAGCAAAGCTGACTAGCAGCTGGTCAGATTTTCTGAAAGGCTTAGTCTTGTCAAGGTAGAACCTGAGCTGTCTGTGCACATCCAAGAAGTGCAGGATCCTTCCCCCTTTATTCTGAGGATTAGGGAAAAAGGTTGGCAAATGGATGGATTGGTTTAAAGCCACACTGGATACCACCTTGGGCATAAAGGATGGGTTTGTCCTGAGGGAAACCCTGTCAGCATGGAAAATAATAAAGGGCTCCACCGCCATTAGTACCTGTAACTCAGACACTCTTCTTGCTGAAGTAATAGCTGGAAGTAAGGCTGTTTTCCAAGAGAGGAATTTTAACTCTGCTGAAGCAGCAGGTTCAAAAGGGGGGAAGTGTGAGCTTCTCCAGTACAAAGTTAAAGTTCCAGGCCGAGGTGGGAGCTCTCCTAGGAGGCCTTAAATTGTTAGCTCCTCTCAGGAACTGTTTGATGAGAGGGTGAGAAAAGAGAGGTGGCTCAGTATTATAATGAGATGACAGAGGCATGAATCTTAATGGATGAGAAGGATAGGCCTCTGTGGAGCAGCTCTGCTAGGGAATCAAGGATTTGAGGTAAGGTGGGCACAGCTGTTTCCTTTCCCTGAGACTGACTCCAAGAACAATACTTTTTCCACTTTTCAGCATAGGATTTCCTAGTACTAGGCCTTCTGGCCTCAAGGATGATGTGCAGCACCTGTTTGCTGAGGGATGCTGATGGTGTATTCAGGGGATAAGCCAGGCTGCAAGGTTCAGGGTTTTCAGCTGTGGATGCTGCTGAGACAGCAGAGGAGGTGTCTGATGTAGGTGCCAGGGTGGCACTGCTGTCAGACTGCAAAGGAGTGGGTACCAGTGCTAGCATGGCCAGTCTGGTGCAATAAGGATTGCCCTTGGCCTGTCCTGTTTGATCTTGAGTAGTACTTTTGAGAGGAGGGGCAGAGGAGGAAAGGCATAAAAAGTGAGAGGTTTTCCCATGAAAAGGATAGGGCATCCACCTTCCAGACTCTGCTGTGAGGGTTCCTGGTGTAAAATTTGTTTAATTGGTGGTTTTGGAGGGAGGCAAAAAGGTCCACCTCCGGTATTCCCCACCTCTGGGTTAGAAGTTTGAATGAGTTGGGTTCCAGTTTCCACTCGTGAGGGTCCAGTAGATTTCTGCTTAAGTCATCTGCCAGTGGTTTTTGCTTGCCTGGCAGGAATTGAGCTTGTAGGTGCACTTGGCTGCTCATGGCTGAGTTCCACAGGGCCATGGCTAACCTGCAGAGTGGGTAAGAATGGGTTCCCCCTGCTTGTTTATGTACCACATAACTGTGGTGTTGTTCTCTCTTTATCAGGAGCTGTCCTGGAAGGATACGGTATTTGAAGGCTGTCAGCATTCTGTACAGCCAGCATCTCTTTTTGATTGATGTGCAGGGAAATTTGTTCTGGGCTCCATTTGCCTTGAATGCATTTGCCTGCCATGTGAGCCCCCCATGCATAGTCTGATGCGTCTGTTGTCAGGGTTAGGGCGGCAAGGGGTTGAGTGAAAGGAAGTCCCTTGTTGTGGTTGCATGCCTCTGCCCACCAAAGGAACTCTGCTCTTAGACAGGGTATGACAGGAATCACTGTTTCCAGGTCCTGAGAATGTTGACACCAGAGACTTTTTAAGTACTATTGAAGTTTCCCCATATGCAGTCTTGCATAAGGAATTAGCAGAATGCAAGAGGCCATGAACCTTAGGGCTTGCAGTATTTTCCTTGCAGATAGCTGGGTTTTGGTGGCCATTAGTTTAAAATAGTTTATCAAATGGACCTGCATTTCTGGAGTGAGGAATACCACCTGGGAAGTTGTGTTCAAGCTTGCTCCCAGGAATACAATTTGTTGGCTGGGCACCAGTTGTGATTTCTTTTCATTGATGGTGTATCCCAGTGAAGTTAGAAGTCTTTTTACAAATACCAGGTGCTGAAGTAGCAATTCCTGACTGTCCACATGAATCAGGCAATCGTCCAAGTATGGGTAAATTTGAATATTTCTCTGCCTGTAGTATGCAATGGCTGGAGCCAGGCACTTTGTGAATACTCTGGGTGCAGTAGATAAGCCAAAGGGAAATGCATTGAGCCTGCCCTGAAACATAGATATTTCCTGCAAGATTCCCTTATGGGGATGTGCAGATAAACTTCTTTTAAGTCTAGGGTGACTTAACCAGGTTTCCTTGGCTAGCATAGGAAGAAGCTGTTTCAGTGTAAGCATTTTGAATTTTGGGACCACCAGAAAGGTGTTGAAAATTGATAGATCTAGGATAGAGCGCCAAGAGCTCTATTTTCTGGGTAACAGGAACAGTCTGGAGTAGAAACCCTGTCTCCTTTGTTCTACTGAAACAGGTTGAATAGCCCTGATATGGAGAAGGGAAAGTACTTGCTTTTGAGCCTCAGCCCACTGGTTTGGAGGAAGGTCTGGCAACCCACTTGTGGTTGGGTAGTGAGTGGAATTAGAATCTGTATCCCTGGGATACAATGTTTAGAACCCATCGGTCCTGAGTATGGACATCCAGTTTTTTGCATGAAGGGCGAGTTTTCCTCCTAGGTGTGCAAGTACTTGGGCATGACTGAGAAGGATAATTGGAAAGTCATTGTGAACTTTTTCCATAAGGGGGTGGCTTACCACTTCCTGTTTTTGAGGTGGGAACACTCCATTGTTTAGATCTCTGCATACCCTGAGACTGTAGTCTTGGTGGTCTGTTTCCCCTGGTTTAGACTGAGAAGGCCTGGGAGGGACTGGAAAGGACCAGTTTTTTGAAGGCCAATGCCTACTGAATATAGGTGGCTGCACCTGTAAGAAATCTTTGACAGTTTGCATAGATTTAGCTTTTTCTTCCATCCTTTTAAGAACTTCTTCTGCTTTTGTGCTAAACAAACGATCCTGATTTAATGGAGCATCTAGTAATTTTGCTTTGACATGGTTTGGTAAGACTTGTTCCTTCAGCCAAGTATGCCTTCTCAGTACAGACCCAATGAAAGCAGCCCTGCAAAATGCTTCCTGGACATCAAACCCACATTTCAAAGTATGTTTACTAACTTGGTTCGGAAAATGCATTAACTCTTGTAAATCTTTTTCTGCACAATCTGGAAGTAACACCATTTTTTGTTTAATTAGTTCCATAATATATTGCTGGTACTTCAACATGTGAAACTGGCAATTCAAAGCCCTGATAGCAAGAGTTGCAGAGATATATACCTTCTTACCCCATCTGTCTAAAGCTCTAGAATCCCTGTCTGAAGGGGTAGGGTTTTTGGCTGTAGTAGCCTTAATGCCTTTAGGTCCCTGGGAAATGGTCTCTGGACCGCAGTAGGATTCTTAGAGAGAAATTTGTGAGAGTCAGGTACTCTGTAGTACCTGTCAGGTTTTCTAGGAGCTGGTGGTATAGTGTCAGGAGTAAGACTGGATTCTATGAAGACATCATCTACAATATCCAGGACAGGGGGTATAGCTAGAGCCCTGTGCGGAGGCAAATCTAAAAATTCCCTGAATCTCTTTTTGGAATGAGGATAGTCCTGGCATTCCCAGCGGAAATGCTCTCTTAAAAAAGAAAAATCCTCTGGAGGGGAGGCAGAGGGAATGGATTCCTCTGCATCTGAATCCGCATAGGTAGATAAAGGTATGTCCTGGTAATCAGAAGGGTCAGAGTCATCGGACTCCTGGTCTGTAGAATCAGAAGGAAATTCAATTATTTGTCTTTTAGCAGGGGAAGGCTGGCTTCCCCTAATTAAAGTAATAAGGTCTTCAGCCATCCTAAGCATTTGTTATTGTAGCATGGGAGCTTGAGCATGCGCTTTGGACATAGATTTTCTAGGCGTAGTGCGAACTCTGGGCCTGAGAAACTTGGTAGATTTAGTTAAAATGAAGATGTCGGTTTAATACGAAAAGTGGTAGGTCGGAATACAACCTCAGAAGCCGGTGCCTGCACAGCGGCTCCCGACCCATCCAAGGTAGAGACATCCGCAGGTTCCATAGTCGAAGCATCACCTTGCATTATACCAGACTCCGCATGGGCCTCAGCAGAGGCCTGCAAATCTGTATAAGTGGGCATCAGGGGCTGCAAAGGCGCCTCACCGAGTACCGGCGGACTGGCAACTAGCTTATGGAAGCGTCATCGGCAGTTTTTGACCTATGCGGTCTGTCCCTGTCTTTGCTCTTTTTCATAAGATCGTTAGTCGGATGGCTTAACGAAGCCATTTCGGAAAACGGAGAACAAGAGCGAAAGAATTTAGCTACAAAAATAGCCCGACGATGAATGGTTCGGGTGTTAAACAAGGCACAAAACTGATAGCGAGGAACATCGTGGTCGGGGCCTAAACAGGTGATGCAGTAAGAATGAAAATCTCTGTGAGGTATTTGTTTTCCACAAGCAAGACAATTGTGAACGTTTTCTGACATCGGTTAGAGCAAGAAAAAGAGAATCCCCACCGGGATACCTAGGCTTTAGAAGACTTCAGGTTTGAAACTCGAAAAATGAAAATTTCAGGTAGCGGCCGACCGGCACTTGCAAACTGTTTCTGCTTCAGGCTCCTTCTCGTCAAGAAAGACTGATGTAATGGTATCGGCTGCATGTTTTATACCCCTGATGACATCATGAAAGAGGCGACAGAATCTGACGCAGAAATTCCAAGACTCTGGTATTCGGGCAGACTGAGGGCTACCTGCATGCAGATAACCCAAGTGTGATGACAGCAACAGTGAAACAAGAAGAACATCAGAGTAGACCACCATGGGAAAGCCAAACACAAGTACAGAGCCTTTTTTTCTTATGAGCACTTGTATAAACACACTTCTAGGTAGCCCTTGCAAGCTGGAGTACACAGTAGGTGTCCTGTCAACTCCACATTTCCTACTGCACTGCCCTCTGTAACACTTCACTTTGCTAGTTAACTGCCTTCAAAACTTAAATAAAAAACAGCATCAGAGATTCACAAGGGGCATGTTGCCACACTGCCCTTGTCTACACTCTGCATGGCATTTAAAATGTGAAGTGTTTGCTAAACCACAAATCTGAAAAGGAAGATTAATCAGCTTCATTAACAAACCCCACCTTGTAAGCTGCTAAATACAGCACAGTGTCTGAACTTAGTACTTTTGTCATTTTTCTGCTTATGCCACGACCCATTTATGTGCTTATCAACACCTAAATAGCCAAGCTATGAAGACAAACATATTAAACTAATAAGTACTTAATTTTGATAATTTTGAATGAAAAAGCCACAGTTTTATAAATAAATAAAAAATAAACCAAAGTTATACTCCAATCAAACAGTTTTCCAATCAGATATAGGTATTGTGCATGCTTCTCTGTGTCAATTTTCTAACAAATTTCCAGCTGCCAGAACTAGGTCAGCATCACTAAATTCACACTCAGAAAATCAACTCTGCTAAAGCTTTGTAAATATAATTAGGCACTTTCTCACAACTTGCTTTTAAATCTCATGAAATTGAACAATTAGCCATATATCAGGAGCACAGCTACCAAATTAGCCCATAACCTATGAATCAGCCATTATACTGAATATGTTCATAGAAATACACTATGATGTGCCCAATCAACATACTACGGATGATTTCACCATTGTGTGTCATACTTTGCCAGAACTCATACATAGTAATTACATGATCAACAGTAAAAACCTAAAGTACGGAGGTCTTAAAACATTAAAATTGCAAACTATCAAGTTTCATATTGAAAGTTCAAAAGCATAACATAAAAAGAAAATCACTATAAATACAGGCAAATTCAGTAAAATGCAGATTAAAAACAGACAAATATAGATAAATTACAGTTCAAGACATTTAATCATCCAAGCAAGCAAGATGAAAAAAGTCTGAATTAAGGGATCTCAAGAGTACCCAAAGCTGGGGAATGCGCAAACACCCACGTTAATAGATTTAACAGCACACGGTCTGATAAGCAAAATGACATGTCAGTTTTCAAGTTGCATTCTTGTACTACTTAAAGAAATAAAGCAAACAAACTGCACAACAGCTGATTATGAGGAAAATGTCAACTGGTAGGGAATGAAATAACAGACATGCGTACTTGCCTACTCGCCATTCAACTAGATTTGACTAGAAGAGTTCCACTAGCAGCAAACTCAAAGTCTGATGGCCCTCCATGTAAGTGGTGCTTGGGTAAGAGACTTTACCAGGTTGCCAGCTCCTCTCCTTATACTATAATGCAGGGCACCCTAGTGGAACTCTCCAGTTCTGGAAAAACCGAAAAGCTCAAAAAGCTCAAAACAAAGTCAAACGAAATCATAACTTAACAGTCTGGCAGAGCCACAGAAAAAAAAAGTAAAAGGTTGTAGGGGAGGATCACTTACTGCAGACATGACTTTCTTAATAGAACAATCACTTTAAGTAGCTATAACTTTTTTTTATATCTGACAGCAGAGGTTCATCTGCAGTAAACTGCTAGGGAAGAGATCCTAGCTAATCCAACTGGATGGTTTCCTAAATGAAGCATAGCCTTAATTCCAATGGCACCAAAGGGTGACTTAACACCAAGAAATAAGTGAATGTCAAGCTTACAGTGCTCTATGTAGCTGATGCAAAGGTATCTTTGATGGTATTACGGAAGCAGGCTGCAGATGTGGAAATAGCTCTAGTGGAATGCACCTCAAAAGCATGTTAGGTAACTCTTTGGCTTAAGTTGCATGGGATAAGTACACATAGTAAGCATTCTCTCTCATTTTTTTAATTACCTTCCTTCCATTTCTTACACTGGAAAAGGAAACAGAGCTAATCATCCTTACATGTGGCAATTCTGTCCCACACAGTACTCCCAGCTATCTGTCAACATTTATGAAATGAAGAAATAATCTTTGGTTCATGTATTTAGCATGCAAAAATAGGTCAATGAACAGATTACTTCAGACTGGACAACAACTACTTTTGTCACAAGGGAATAATTAGTCTAGAGAGAATCCTTTCCTTGTGAAAGGAAAACTATGAATGCCTTTGCTGACACTGCCTGCTGTTTTGATATAATTTTGGCTGTAACAGTCATGAAAAACAGTTTTTCAGGGAACAAGCATAGCCGATGTTAGACACCCGCTAAACATGAGTCCGCGAGGGGGGGGGGTCCCTAAATTTTTCACTACAGGTCACGGCCCCCCATTGGGATGCAGCCATTGAGATTCAGCAGGCAGATATCAAGGTTTTGGCACTAAAAATCTCAGTTGAGAATGCAGTTTGTGTTTGTACTTTTTCCCTTGTACTTCCTGTATCAAGAGTTGACGTTGGCAAAAACTGCAATCCATCAGGTCGCTTTAGGACCTGACTGGCTGCAACTTGAACATTTTTTTGTTTCATTGGTTCATAGGTTGTTTTATTTATTTACTTTTTTAACTGATGACATTGACATGAAGAAAGAACCTGATTGGTCCAGATGAGCTTGCAGCACTTCTACATCCACAGAAATTTACATTCAGAAAGGCACATGCTGCAAGATTTGCTTTACTAGCATTTTACTAGTAAAGATTTAAGATGTGTGGAGTTAAGTTTTGGATTTTGGGTTGAGGAGTGAGTGCTCAAGGGATTAGGGAAGCCCTTATTACTAGGAGCTTTTTTAACTATGCTTTTAACTTTTAAGTGCAAAACAATTTAATAATAAAAAAAAAAAAACAACGGTCCTTTTCAGGACAATAGAAAGCTGTTGTGGAAAAAAGTCAGTCTGTCATCAGAGTAAGCAATGTGAGCATGACTGGCCAGGTTAGCTAATGGTCCCATGAGTAAACAAGTTTACATAAGCAGAAGTTTAATAAACACTGGCTTGTTAGCAGTAATGCAGGCAAATACCATCTAACAAGCAAATAGTAAAACTGACAGAATTACTATGAAGACAGTAGTCGAGCAAAGAAGGAAATCAGATATCACACTCAAGTTCTGCGCTATCCAGAAGTCTGATCCGGTTTAGAGTGGGGGGGGGGGTGTGTGCAGAAATAAATATGTAACAGTAAATATATGAATAAAATAAAGCATATGCTAGTGTTGGTGATTTGCAAGGAAACATAGGAAGGAGCAAGTGACAGGAAGAATAATCAAGTATCTTTTCAAAATATATTAGCTTATTTTGACATTCATGAAGAGCCTTAGTGTTTCTTATATCAGGTGGCAGTGCATCATAGAGTTTAGGGATACATATTAAAGAAGCTTAGCCCAACGAAGTACAGAGTCAACTGGAAGCCTGAAGAGTAGAAGAAAATTAATTTGTGACCTAAACTATACGATGAAAGTCAAAATGGAGTTTTGAGGCTAGCTGGGGTGAAATATTGATTGTATTACAGCCATATCAGGACTTTAGGCACCAGCAGACCCTGCGGTCGCTGGGGAACCCCCAACCACAGCAAGTTTATATTATTTTGATATTTTGTGACATGTCAGTAAAACCAACAAAAGCTAGTACAGCAATCTTGTGTATTTAATAATTCAGGTGGGTAACAGTAACTTTTATTTATACAGCGTTTAAAACTGAAAGATTCCTCTAGTTATAGTAACAATATTTGTCAAACAATAGGCTTCACAATTTAATCAAATATTTTACCATCGATGCAGTACCCTTGGCTTAATTGAATCCTTCTGGTGGACACTTTCTCCACCAAAACTATCATAGCCGACTTAGGCACCTGCAATACTCATGGCTGCAGGGTGTCACCTTTAATCACACTTGTTGTGGGGGCACTTTTAATAATCCTTGACTATACAATGGCACTCGAAATGCCTGGTGCTGATTTGCAGAAAAAAAGACTGAAAATTCAGGAGAACAGTGAATTTCAAACATCATCCTTCTTTACTTTCTTTTTTGGAGAGCACATCCACACCCCAAAACTTGTATATACCAACTGCAGGACTGCCATACATCAAAGAAAAGGGAATATTCCAGGAAATAGGCACATGAGACTTATTATATGTAAGTCTGCTTTTTTTGGCTATTCAATCTTCGTATTTCAGGTCTCACTCTAAAGGGTCCTGACATTTGAAATGGTTACCATGCCTATAATAATAAAAATGACTTAGCCCTGTATGACGAATGCTAAACAGCAGCTACTGATCTGGTGTGGCAGTACGAGTGATGCACAACGTACTGCTATTTACTGAAATAAGTACAAAACTATTATTGCTATGACGCGTGTGTGTGTGGGTGTGTTGCAGTGTAAGAGTAAAGTACAGTTGTGTACACTTACCATAAATGTAGATGTTCGAGTGTATTCCCTGTTGCAGTCCTCACACTTGGGTTATCCTGGCAGGGGTAGCCCTCAGTCGGCCCGAATACCAGTGGCTGTCTTCAGGACTGATGTCAGGTCTTTAGTGGTATTAAAACAGGCAGCAAATGCCATTACATCAGTTTTTCTTGCCCCAAATGTGAGGACCCCCCCAAATAGGGAGCTAAGTTATGGTGGGATAACACCACCAGTAGAAAGTAAATACCAATAGCCCTGTAAGGAGTGAGGAAGAGAGACACAAAGGGGCTGGAGGGTGGGAAACCAGGACTGCAACAGTGAATACACTCAAACATCTACATTTATGGTAAGTGTACACAACTGTACTATGTTCTTCGTGTTTCACTGCTGCAATCATCACACTTGTGGTGATTCCCAAATCTGAAGAATGGGTGGAGGCAGTTAAGAAAAGTTGGGGCTGGCTAGTATGCCCTGCATGACTGTGGTTGCAAAGCCCGTCCTGGATTTGGAAAAGATAGGCAGGTGGTAATGCTTGGTGAAGGTATGGACAGAACTCCATGTTGCAGCTTCCAGGATGTCCCTGCTAGGGACTCCTCTGAGAAAGGCTGTAGAGGTTGAAGTTGCCATAGTGGAATGTGTTCTGCCCCCCTGTGGGGGTGGTTTTCCATGGTGTTTGTAACAGAAATGGATACAGTGTGCTATCCACTTGGAGATGGTTTGTTTTAATATGGCCTTGCCCTCTGCCCCTGGTGCAAAGCTGACTAGTAACTAGATAGATTTCCTAAAGGGCTTAGTCCTGTCCAGGTAGAATCTGAGCTGTCTGTGCACATCTAAAGAGTGGAGGATCCTTTCCCCCTTATTTTGAGGTTTAGGTAAAAAGGTGGGCAAATGAATAGATTAGTTGAGAGCCACACTGGACACCACTTTAGGCATGAACGTTGGGATAGACCTGAGGGAGACCCTGTCAGCATGAAAATGATGAAGGGTTGGTTCCACAGCAATACGTGCTTGTAGCTCAGACAATCTTCTAGCTGAAGTAATAGCCAAAAGCAAGGCTGCTTTCCAAGACAGGAATTTTAACTCTGCTATAGCTGCAGGCTCAAGGGGGGGGGTGAGCTTCTCCAACACAAAGTTAAGGTCCCAAGCAGGGGTAGGGGGGCTCTTCTTGGTGGCCTTAAGTTGTAAGCCCCTCTCAGGAACTGCTTGATGACAGGGTGTGAAAAGAGAGGTGGCTCAGTGCTGTAATGTGCAGAGATAGCAGAGGCATGGATTTTAATGGAAGAGAAGGAAAGGCCCCTGTGGAGTAGGTCTTCTAGGTAATCCAGGATGAAAGGTAAGGATGGCTGTGCTGGGGTCAGCTCCTTTAGTCTGGATCCAGGAACAATACCTTTTCCACTTGTCAGCATAGGATTTTCTAGTACTGGGTTGTCTGGCTTCACGTACAACATCCAAGACCTGCTTGCTTAGGCTGGCCACTGGAGGAGAAGTCAAGGAATAAGCCAGGCTGCCAGGTTCAGGGTGTGCAATTGTGGATGCAAGAACTCTCCCTCCTGCTGGGTCAGGAGAGTTGGAATCGGAGGGAGGTGCCATGGAGGCAATGGAGACTGACTGCACAGTAGTGGGTACCAGTGCTAGCATGGACAGTTTGGGGTAATCACGATTGCCCTTGGTCTCGCCTCCCTTATTTTGAGTAGTACTCTTGTAAGAAGAGGAAGGGGGGAAATGCATAAATTGAGAGGTTTTCCCAGTGGAAGGACAGGGCATCCACTTTCCAGGCCTTGCTGTGAGGTTCCCTGGTGCAGAATTTGCTGAGCTGGTGGTTGTAGGGGGAGGCAAATATGTCCACCTTCGGGGTACCCCATTTCTGGGTCACAGGGTTGAAGGTGTTGTGGTTTAATTGCCACTCGTGTGGATCTAGGAGATTTCTGCTTAAGTTGTCTGCCAGAGAGTTTTGGTTGCCTGGCAGGAATTGGGCTTGCCAGTGAACATGCATGGCTGAGGCCATGTTCCAAAGGGTCATGGCTAGCCTGCACAGTGGGTAAGAGTGGGTTCCCCTCTGCTTGTTAATGTACCACATCACTGTGGTGTTGTCGGTTTTGATTAGAAGAGGCCCCGTAGAGAGTAGGGATCTGAAAACGGTTACAGCGTGCTGAACAGCTAGCATCTCTTTCTGGTTGATCTGCAGATGGATTTGATTTGGGCTCCAGTGGCCCTGAATGCACCTGTCATCCAGATGTGCACCCCAGGCATAGTCTGATGCATCTGTGGTTAGAGTCTGGGCGGCATGGGGTTGTGTAAAGGGAAGTCCCTTGTCGTGGTTGCATGCTGCTGCCCACCAAAGGAACTCTTCCCTTAGACAAGGTATCATAGGAATGATAGTTTCCAGTTCCTGAGAATGTTGGCACCAAAGACTTTTTAAGTACCACTGAAGTTTCCTCATATCCAGTCTGGCATATGGAATTAGTAGAATGCAGGAGGCCATGAACCCTAGAGCTTGCAGGATTTTCCTTGCAGATAACTGGGTTCTGGTGGCCATTTGAGAGAAGTAGCCTGTCAGATAGGCTTGTTTTTCTGGAGTAAGGAATGTCATCTGGGATGTTGCGTCCAAACTTGCTCTCAGGAATACAATTTTTTGACTGGGGACTAGTTTGGATTTCTTTTCGTTGATAGTGTACCCCAGTCAGGTTAGAAGGTCCTTTACAAATTGTCAGGTGCTACAAAAGCTTTTCGTGACTGTCTGCCTGAATCAGGCAGTCGTCCAAGTAGGGGTTGTTTTTCTTCTTCTTTCGGCTTTTCCGGTTAGGGGTCGACACAGCGAAACTCCAGTCCACTAATGATTGGCAGTAGATTTTTTACGAGTGCCAAGGGGCCAGCTGATGCCCAACCTTCAACGAAGGCACGCCCATTCTACATTCTACACATCTTTCGAACACTACTCGACTGCGGGGAGGACATGCAGACTCCACACAGAAGGTGCTCCAGCCGAGAATCGGATGGGAGAACTTCTTGCTGTGAGGCAACAACGCTACCGCTGCACCAATGTGGTAAGTCGTCCAAGTAGGGGTAAATTTGAATATTTCTTTGTCTGCAAAAGGCAATGGCTGGAGCCAGGCATTTTGTGAAAACTTTGGGAGCAGTGGAAAGCCAAAGGGAAGTGCAGAGAATTGATGATGCATAGATCCTACCCTGAAACTTAGACATTTCCTGCAGGAGTCCCTGATTGGGATATGCAGATAGGCCTCCTTTAGGTCTAGGGGGGCTAACCAGGCATCTTTGGACAGCATAGGGAGAAGCTGCTGTAGGGTGAGCATTTTGAATTTTGGTACCACCAGGAAGGTGTTTAGAATGGATAGATCTAAGACTGGGCGCCAGGTGCTCTCTTTTCTGGGTACCAGGAAAAGTCTGGAATAAAAACCTTGGCCTATCTGTTCTGCAGAAACAGGCTGAATTGCCCTTATGGAGAGCAGGGACTGAACTTGGTTTTGTGCCTCTGCCCACTGGTTTGGGGCATGATCAGAGAACTCTTTTGGGGTTTGGCAGCATGTGGAAATAACATTTGCACCCCTGGAATACTATGTTGAAGACCCATCAATCGCTGTGACAGAGGCCCAGTTTTTTGCATGGTAGGCAGGTTTTTCCACCTAGAGGCACGAGCAACTAGGCATAGGTGAGGGGAGGAGTTGAGAAGTCATTGCAAATTCTTTCCATAAGGGGGTGGCTTAGCACTACCTGTTTTAGAAATGGAGGTACTTCATTGCTTAGATCTCTGCATGCCCTGAGACTGTTGTCTGGGGGGGGTCTGCTTCCCCTAAGTCTAGTCTGAGGTGGCCTTGAGGGGACTGGAAAGGACGAATGTTTTGAGGTACAATGCCTACTGAACCTAGGAGGCTGTACTTGCAAAAAAATATTTGACTGTCTGCATAGACTTAGCTTTTTCTTCCATCTTTTTTAAAACCTCTTCTGCTTTGGTGCCAAACAGATTGTCTTTGTTCAGAGGTGCGTCCAATAATTTTGATTTGACATGGTCTGGCAAGGTCTGTTCCTTAAGCCAGGCATGCCTTCTATGTACAGAATCTGTGACTGCTGCCCTGTAAGATGCTTCTAGGGCATCAAACCCACATTGCAGGGTATGCTTGCTGACTTGGCTTCCAGATTGCATAAGCTCCTGCAATCCTTTATTTTCTGCACAGTCAGGGAAGGTAGATAATTTTTGCTTAAGTTCCATAATATGCTGCTGGTATTTCAACATGTGGAACTGACTGTTTAATGCTCTAATGGCAACAGTTGCAGAGGTGTATACTTTTTTACCCCATCTGTCTAACGCTCGAGAATCCCTACCCCAGGGGGTGGGATTCTTAGCTGTAGTTGCTTTTATTCCTTTAGGTCCTTGAGAGATGATCTCTGGGGTCAGCAGTAGGATTCTTGAAAAGAAATATGTGAGTCAGGGACTCTGTAGTACCTGTCAGGATTCCTGGGAGCTGGAGGTAAAGTATCAGGAGTTAGACTGGATTCCATAAAGACATCATCCACAACACCCAGAACAGGAGAGATAGCTAAGGGTCTGTGCTGTGGTAAATCTAAAAATTCCCCGAGTCTCTTTTTGGACTGAGGATAATCCTGGCATTCCCAATGGAAATGCTCTCTCAAAGTGTGTAGGGTTTCACCAAAAGAAAAATCCTCTGGAGGAGAGGCAGAAGGAATGGATTCCTCTTCATCTGAATCCTCATAAGATAAGGGCATGTCTTCATAATCAGAAACCTCAGAGTCGTCGGACTCTTGGTCGGATAAAGCTACTGGGGGCAAAGTCTCTTTTTCTTTTAGCAGGGGAAGGCTGGCTTCCCCTAATCAGCATGATAAGGTCTTCCACCATTTTAAGCATCTGAGATTGTGGCAAAGAAACAGGAGCTTGAGTCGTCTGTTTTTTAGGCGTAGCTCGTATTCTGGGCCTTAGAAACTCTGTACTTTTAGAAAGAACTGAAGACACAAAAGAAGTCGTCGGTTTGTGTCGAATATCGGTAGTGTGAAGAACTTCCTCAGAAGCCGGTGCTTGCACAGCGAGTCCAGACCCATCCAAGGTAGAGATATCCGCAGGTTCCATAGTCAAAGAAGAGTCTCACGGCATACTGGACTCTGAATGGGTCTTGGTAGCAGCCTGCAAATCCATCAAAGCGGGCATCAGGGTCTGGGAAAGTGCCTCACTGAGTACCAGTGAACTAGCGACTAGCTTAACGAAGCATCGTCGGCAGTTTTGGACCTGTGCTGTCTGTCTCTGTCTTTATCCTTACTTTTTTTTTGGAAGATTGGTAGTTGGATGTTTTACCGAGGCCATTTCGGAATACAGAGACTGAGAGCAAAAGTATTTAGCTATAATAAGGGCCAGACGACGAATAGTTCAGCCATTGAACAAAGCACAAAACCAGCAGCGAGGGACGTCGTGGTCTGGGCCTAAACAGGTGACGCAGTAAGAATGGAAATCTCGGTGTGGTATTTGCTTACCACAGGCGAGACAATTGTTAACTTTTTCTGACATCGGTTAGAGCAAGAAAAAAGGATCCCCAACAGGGTACTTAGTTTTAGAAGACTTAACTTCAATTTCAGAAATGAAAACTCAGGTAGCGACCAACAGGCACTCGTGAGAACTGCTTCTGCTTCGGGCTCCTCATCAAGAAAGACTGATGCAATGGCATCGGCTGCCTGTTTTTATACCACTAACGACCTGACGTCAGTCCTGAGGCAACAGCAACAGACGCAGAAATACTAAGCCTCTGGTATTCAGGCCGACTGAGGGCTACCCCTGGCAGGATAACCCAAGTGTGATGACTGCAACAGTGAAACATGAAGAACATCAAGCTGGCTATGATGCATTTCACTTTCTAACACAGACATTATCAGCACTGTCATTATACTTGTGTAGGTGGGGATGAGTGGTTGTAATGTACTTTAAAAGTAACAAGCTGGCCATATTTTCTTACATTTGTCATTACAAGCACCGACCTTACACATAATAGATAGCTACCTATTAGCAGGAAGAGGATGTGTGGAAACAACTGTTCATCGCAGGACTGCAATCTCAGAACGCTTTGCACTGGTTGAGTTCTTGGCTATGTAAAGTCTGCATGCTTTCCTTTGTCTATGTCAGCATCTATTCATGCGCTATAGTTAACCCCAGCACCTTAAAAACATGCAGCAGGTGAAATAAAATTCCTCCCTTTTCCCTGAAGGTGATTGCGCAGTGTGCACACACAAGTGTGCAAAAATATCACTGATTTTCAACTATGCATGCAAAATAATGGTGGGACACACATTACTCTTACAGGTTCATAGGTAGATACTAAGCTATCAGTTTCTAGATTATTACAAGCCTAGCCGATAACCACAGATCAGAATTCAACACTGTACTTTGTATTTATTAGGTAAAGACCTTAAACTCTTATGCCAACTCTACCTCCTCTTCTTGGTAGCAGTAAAAAAAATGCAGTAATTATATTTCAAAAATAAGGCATAAAATATATCACAGAACATTCAGACACTTTGATGATCTAGGAGTCTGGTGGCCCAAACACCCCAGACTGTATAAATGGATTTTGACATGGACTTAGTGGTAGTCTCTGCCCTCACCCACACCCATTCCAAAACCAGCCCTGCTCAGATGTGTGTTTACCGAACATTACTGCAGATTATGTGAGGGAGACTGGGGACTGTGTGGTCATTTCCTTAATTTTCATCACAGTCAAACCTTACAGGTATGCACAGGAGGTAATCATAACTTGTATTTAGGCTGGGGACAGTGTGATCATTGCTTCTTTTACCTTTTTGATACACCTCAGAGGTATACAAAAAATATTACTGTAGCTTGTGTAGGGGGCAGTATAGGAGGAACAAAGTGGAATAAATTAGTGTAATAATTTTTTTTTCACTTTCTTCACAATCACACATCAGGCATGTATACAGATGGCTGTCTTTGGGGGGCAGGGATAAGAGGCGAGGAGGCATGCTGGGTATATGTAGGAGTGTGGTCACTTAAAATACATGACTTTGGTCATTTGAACCCGATAGATGCACAGGTAGTGACTTTTTGGGGGGTGGGGTGTTAGGTAGGCAGGCAGTATTCCCAGACAGGTCTTGTGTACCCTCAAAATAATACAATTGTATTGTTGGTTTATTATGAGACACTATTTTATGAGCCGTGAACATTAAGCTTTGGACACAACTTATGTCTATCTTGAAAGAAAAAAAAAATATTTTCTTACTCATGACTTTTATTCACGTCACCACTGGATTAAAAGGTTATGAAATGCTCTAAATGCATCCCACAGCATCTATGGCTTTGGGGGGTCCAAGGTTGAGTTACTTACTAACTGGTCATTACTGCACTGTTTTGGTCAGAAAAGGTATGGTGAAAGGATGCCAGGAAAACTAAAGTTGAACTGCAACACTGAATTTCTACACTTAATCATAACTTCTGTTCAAGTCATCATAGGCTGAAAAGGTTGTGTAAAAAGAAAAAAAAAAACTTTCGATATGCTCTGAAATTAATTTAAAGTCGTGGCTTCTTAAAAAGCTGAAGACTAAGGCACAATAAAAGAAAAGGAAGGAAAAAGTTAAGTATATTGTGTGGGGTGTCCAAGATGGGGAAAACAGGGGGGAGCCGGAGCAATGGAGGTGTGTGTGTGTGTGTGTGTGTGTGGGGGGGGGGGGGGGGGTAAGAAACAACAGTCAGTGCCTACAGTGCCATTTTGCCTAAGTCTAGCCCTGTACATACAGGAGTTGTAATGTGTCATTGTTGCAACTAAATGTCAGTAACTGTAAATGTCCTTTTGTAAGATGGGCCGACACAATGTGGTACACAGGCCTATCAGAATGCAACAGCTTTAGAGCTACAGGTCATTATGTCCGTATTACTCCTAAAACTTTGCAGCATGAACAAAGAGGTTGCTTAGGAGGGGTGGCAGTGACAGAGTGATACAGACTAGAATTGCTGAGGGAGGCCCCCAAAATGCTAACACTGGTCCTGGGAACAAGCTTCAAGTCTGTTGAGGAAGACTGCTCAAAATGAACTTACCCAGGTTGAAACATTTCCCCAAAAGGAAAATGGTCTCATAATGGAGGAATAAAAATAAAACTGCCCCTAATGCTTTAAACATCTTTAGTGAAACCTAAGACAGAACTCTTGCTAATGTAAACATTACGTACTGCAGCCCCATGCATCTCATCTGAAAAATAACTAAAGCCTGCATTGAATAGTTCAGACAGACAAAGTTAAGACTTGTGAAACAAATGCTGAAGTATGGCTCAACTAGCAGAGTGATGACCAGGTGGAAATCTCTTTCATTGGTTTCTGTATGTCTTTTGCATTGGCAACTTCTGAGAATAACTTACCTTATCAAAGATGGACAGAGTTATGGTTATCAGTGGAAATGGAGAAACTAAGCTACAAACCTTATGGCATGCAGACCTGTTTAGAACTTTTCTAAGTGAGTAACTTGGAGGCCATGTACATGCCAACATATTACTATGACCACTAAGTGAAGAACTAAGAATAATGACTTGCTGAGAAATCCTTATCTTTCGACCATGTCTACACATTAATTCCAGAAGCCTTTTATCTGACTAGAATATTTTCCAAAAGCATCTCTTCTGGCTCCAATAGCTTAATTCCTCTTTACTTATATCTCATTAGACCAATTACTGAATAAAATGCTCCTTTTGAAATGTATTTGTCTAAACATATTACATTTAAAAGACCTCAGATATTTCCAACTAAAGATAAGTGGCCTCAAAAATCTTAGTTGTCTGGATAGACCAGCAGCCCTCTCTTTACTAGGTCTCTTGTACACTCCTTCGTGGGATCTCTATCTAGCCTTTTGAGCAACCTTCATTAATCTTCTATTCCTCTGCAGTACACACAATTCCTCAAATATTCTGTTAAATGAACTAAACCTCAGCAACAGATCAGACATGGTGAGATACATTCATATCCCCCACTTCTAAGACAAAAAGGTGTGTAGGTGTGTGTGTGTAGGTGTGTGTGTGTATACACATGCCAGCCAAGCTCTGGGTCTTTCTTGCAGTTTTTACTGAATTGTCCGTGTGACCTTTCCACCCTTTGGTTTAGATGTCAGCTGGGATATTTTGCAAGCAAACTGATGTTTATGGGGATCAGATTTGACTTTAAGCTATGTATTTTTAATGTACAGCCAAACAAGCCACTTATGTCACACTAAGGAGGTCAGAAAAAGGCTAAAATATAGTACATCTATAGCTTGTGGAGTATGGTCTGACCATACCTGTAAGACCTAAAAAGTAAACAGTCATGTGCTCTTGGAAGTGAGGTTGGCATAATGGTTAAGGTATTTACATTACAGACACAAAGTGCAGGGATACTCACATGGGTAATTGGCTAGGCTTAAAATGTTCCACAAGGGTAGTTAGCATAGTACTAATCTATGAACCTAAGAACCTAGGAAGCCATATAGTTGAAACAGGGTTCCTATCACAGAGTCGAACTTTTACAAGTTCGAACCTCATATGGTCGAGACCATAAGTTCGAATTTGTAAAAGTTTGAGCGTTTCAATGGAAATCTTCATAAGCGGAGGTTTCCATTGTGGTCAATGGGGTGCAATCTGGGAGTTGGTATATTTAAGTAGCGGAGTGTGTGGTGGGTGCAGTGGGGCTTGCCCCCTGCTTAAAACAGTTTGTTTTCCATTGTTTTTTTTAATCCATAGTCGAAGTTTTGTAACTTCGAACATAATGGTTCGAACATTACATGTTCAAAGTTAGAAGACTTCGACTATGTCATATAGACCCGTTGAAACACTAGTATGTTCTCAAAGGGTTATCTGCATACATCTCATGGGCCTCCACTACAGGAGGCTTAAGGTATTACACAGTACAGACTCCAGTCTGGCTGGGTCTTTCTTACACTTCTTACTCTATACAGCTTAGATCCCTTTTACCTTAAGGCTAAACATCACAAACACAAGAAACTTGGATACAGTACATGGATATATAGAATGCTTCAGGTAAAAGGCACTACAGGTGTCCGAGCAAGAGAAGTCCAAAGCATGGACAATGGTCATCAGATCCTGAGAAAGAACCAAGTGACACTCCTCAGATGGTAATGTCTCAGTCATGACCGACGCTTTGTTGAATATAGTCGCCCTATTCATTAGGATAATACCAAGATCAAGTATCCTGGAAACAGATTCAAGTGTCTCACTAGTACATTGATTGATTAAACAAATGAAACATTTAACCATTTAAATACCTTAAACAGGTCATAGAACTAAAACAGAAAAAGCACGATTTAAGTAGTCTAAAAAAAAAAATATACACAATCTTTTAACACATGCATATTTTTTTAAATAAATAGGTTGACTGGCCAAGATCTAAAACAGTATGTACACAGTGCATAAAGTGACATCCACATTGGTAAAAATAAAAATACTTCATCAGATGGGTCCAGTATTTGAAGACTTCCTATGTCTTTGTTTATCAACTCCACGATAATTCTCTCCATGGTCTTGCATTTAACATTACTCAAACATATGGGTCTGTATTTCCGGGTCTGTTGATGGTCTTCCTTTGTGTAGAGGGATGACCGCTGCTGTCCTCCATTCCTTAGGGACGGAGCCTGTCTGGCGGCTGTAGTGAACAGTTTATAGGTTATGTTTCAAGCTATTTAGGGGGCATCCTGGGATATTATCAGGACCCACTGATGCAATGTTTTTCTCTCTAGATAGCAGAGTGAGGACCTGTCCTTTATGATAATTGGGGGAGAAATGGTAACTGGGGGTTGATGGAGGGTGAAACTGGAGCTAACTTTATTGGCCAGCAAATTTGCTATATCCACTGGTTCAGTACAGGGAGTTTCATTTACTATTAGTTCTTCGCACTGTTGGACATCCCCCTTACGGTTATGTACATAACTGAAAAAAATCCTTTATGGCTATCCTTAGCCTGGGAGGCTATCTTTGCTGCAGAAGTGGCTGTGGTGGACTTGATTAGTCCTCTGAGTTGCTTGCTGAAACTAATGATGTAGTTTTTGTCTGCTTGGCACAGCCCTTCCTATTTCTGAATAACCTTTTTATATTGGGTGTCCACTAAAGGGACTTGTTTTTGGAGTTTGTCCTAAGGTTGTTTCGGTTTGGTACTGCTGTTTCTATACAGTTAATTACATGCTTGTACAGGATTTCCGTAAACAGTTCTACATAGGGCAGTGTTTTGTGTTTTTGGTGATGGTTGTTGGCTTG
Organism: Protopterus annectens; assembly: GCF_019279795.1. Classification (NCBI taxonomy): domain Eukaryota; kingdom Metazoa; phylum Chordata; order Ceratodontiformes; family Protopteridae; genus Protopterus; species Protopterus annectens. Next base: position 1,053,642,975 of record NC_056739.1, read on the forward strand.
AAATTTAGCTATTTCATTGCTTATAGCAGGTAGTTAGCTCCAGAAATGTTCTTAAAGGTTCCGGGGTTTGCCTGGAGTTTGGGGGTTATACTTAATTCAAGAGTGACCACTTTGTGATTTGATCAGTCAGAACATTACACTGGGGGATGCAACATTCAATCTTATTTGTGATTACCACATCCAGGATATTTGTTTCCCTAACAGGTGTGCAGACTAATTGTTCCTGGTGATTTCATCGACAAAATACAGTAAGCTTTGAGCCTGTATGTTAGTGGTTGTGTATGTATCCCAAGTTTATGGTGGGATAGTTGAAATCCTCCACGAATGTGGTATTGGGTTGAATGGTGAATGACTCCAGTACATTCAAGTACAAGGTATAGTTATCCTGGGTCATAGACGAGGACCTATAGCTAGCAAGGATAGGGCGTGTGACTTTAGCTAAGTTTAACTGGACATGAAGTAGCTCAAGTGTGTCATTGTTTGACCAATCTTGAGACGTGATTACTTTTTATGAAGACTAATATACCTCCATATCTTGTCCCTTTCTATGCAGTAGCTGGTCTAAATATGTGGAAGGCATTATAGCCTGGCACTGTTGGGGTGCCTTACACAGCTTTAAACCAGGTCTCAGTAACCTCACAGATGTCAACACTCTTGATGAGTAACAATAGAAGCATCCTCATACACATTGCCTGCTTTGGGATCATCACTGTTCTATTAATGTTGACAAATGTTTGCCCTTCCCTTTACATAAATCACACTGACCCGCACATATCTACAATGGTAACAACTTTCCCATTCTCTTGGCTAGTGCAGACAAACTCAGTCACAGTGTAATTTATTCAAGACTCAAAACACTATTTTTCACCCTGTGTAACTTCACACCCATAGATTCTTATGGTATCCAGGCCATTTTTGGGCCTGGTTTCTTTAGCCAAGTGATTTGGCAGACAATAACAGGCAGCATCAGAAAATGCAAGCATTATTAACAAAATGACACACAGACATTTAATCTAGGAGGGGTGTCCTGCAGTGTAGAAATTAATCAGTCACTTATTCATGTTTTCATATACATGTTCATATTCTCATAGCTGAGAGCCCCATATGTGAAATGGCATGATAGGAGACGAGAACATTCATTGTCAGTGTCTATTTATATCACACTGTACCTGAAATATTACTAGCCATTCATTAGTAATTATGAAAATAAACAATATTTTCATATGTATTAATACTTCAAAAAAAAACTAACTTACAAACTGTCGCATGACATTAGGTGAAACCTTAGATGATGTTAAAGAAAACTGCCTTTGATATTTTCATTTGTAAGTTGTACATTTTTAGAGATATTTAGTGTGTTGTTTATATTGCTTATTATACAATTAAGCATATCTTGTCAAATCAGTCAGCCTGCTGTGCTAAAGTGAAAAACATCTCAACAGCAATATCCCAGGCAACCCTACTGTTCAGCCTAGATAAGAAAACTTTGTCAAGGCAAAGATGAGGATTCACATACACATGTCCCCAAATGGCTGACCTCTTGAGACTCCCTATCGGGTAGATGGTCCACTGAATTGAGTGCTGGCAGTCTTAAACACTACAGAGATCAAGGTATCTTACTCGGGAAACCCTGACAAAAAACATATATATGTCTACAAGCATCATCACATCAGATGCACTAGTGGGCAAACAGTTTGAGTCATACAGTAAACAGGAACAAAGATGCTGGCTTGGGTCTACAGATTTACTTTGAGTACAACTAGTTAGTTCTGTGGGACCTCAACAACATGGCGGTAACACCAACAGCTGATTCACACAATGCAGCTACTGCATGAATGAATGGGAAGGGAAACAAAGCATCAAGCACATTAACAAATCAAAATATTTCTTTCCGTTTTAATTGCAACAACTCTAATTTAATGAAAATTAGGTTAATAAACAAAAGGCAGCTTTAAAGGTAAATCTCACTTGCCCTACAGCATTGAATTGCAGCAATAACTTTAGTCAACAGTATTAGTCAACTGTTCCATCAGCTGCTGCCCTCCTTACACATTCTGCTCAATTATTTTATGGAAACAAATTGATGCACTTACTACTGTTACACATTTCCATGATGGTTCACAAATGCCTGAATAGCTGGAAACAAAATCTTCTGCTCACTAGTTCTTATGTAATAGACACATATCTCCCTCTCTCTTGCATCTGCTACACGTGCTATAAACTGCTACCATCAAGAGCTGCAGGAACCACATACCAAGATAAGAGTTTCTCCTGTAACAATGGTGTAACTGCCTCAACAGTGGCACTCTATGGTCAAACACGTCTGCTTTCTACCATGAAATGTTGCTGTCCTCCCTCATCTTCAGCTGGGGGATACAACCTTGCATCGGGCAAGTATTCAGCTTTTGGCCATTCTAATTACAGCTCAACACATCTCAACAGCTGGAAAACATCCATTTGTTAAAGCTATGCATGCATGCATTACATTACATTCTTAGCTCCTCTTGTATATACAAAAGTTATAGAACACGGGCTGAAAAGCAATACATGTTCAGACTGTTATTGAAACATGACAAAGAATAAAACCACTAATTTCATCCTCTTTGTAAAGCACCTTAGAATTATATAGACTTCCTAAGAAAACTGAGTGTCATTCACTACAGCTAAGGTAACATAACTCAACAAAGCCTTTTTCTCCAAATACCATGCAACAACTGTAGACTATGAGAAGATGTTTTTGTGCACATGTATTTATTTCTTATTGAGTTAATTTCTTTGTTAAGCTTAGAGTTAGTTTCCTAGATATCACACAAGAGGGACAACAGTCTCTTAGTGACATCATCCAAACATTAAAATGTCTAGACATACTGCCTTTGCTCTCAAATGTTTATAAAATAGTCTAATGCATATTGACTTTAATAACATCTAAGCAAACAGTATTTATTTATTCATTCACAAAGTCATCAACAAAGACTAGTTAAACAAATGATTAACAAAAAAAAAAAAATAAAGGTCAGATTAAAAACTGTTATCCTCTTCTTCACCCACTAGAGGTACATCTATTATTCTAAGGCTGCCAGACCCTTTCTTTCCCTCATCCAGTCCCATCTACACCTTTGAGACAAATTGCTGTTGACGACTTTCCACTGTAAGTCTATGTTTATTATTACTGAGTAAATGTACAACATCCTGGCAGATAGGTTCAGTGCTAACTTTACCACCCAATCACCCTCCAAAGGACCCATCTTAATACCGGAAGAATGCAAAGCCCCTGTAATCAAAGTAAAGTCCACACTCTGCAACGCCAAGAACACAGCATCCATGGGACCAGACAACATCCCAGGCTGCATACTGCATGAACTACAGAACAAACTGGCACCCCACCTAAGTACCATGTTCAATCATAGTCTCATCTCAGGCTATGTGCCTACTTGAATGGCGCACAGCAAAGGTTATCCCACTCCACAAAGGGGGTGCCACCATGGATCCCGGAAACTACCGCCCCACTAGCTTGACGAGCCTGGTCTGCAAGACCATGGAACTTATCATCTTGGAGCTTATAAACAAAGACATAGGTAACCTCTAAACCCTTGACCCCACTCAGTTTGGGTTTGTAAAAGGTAGATCATGTCTACTAAATCTGATTGACTTCTTTGAAGCAGTCACTAGAGCCGTAGACAAGGGCAAGGTAGTGCACACACAGCCTATCTTGACCTCGCCAAGGCTTTTGATACCAACCCCCACTCTGGAATTATAGATAAAGTCACTAAACTGGGCATAAATCCCCATGTCACAAGATGGGTGGCCAACTGGCTCACTGACAGAACCCACTAATTTCATCCGACTCCAAGTCTGACTTCAGACCAGTGACGAGTGGAGTACCACAGGGTTAGGTCCTAGGTCCTCTCCTGTTTGGCACCTACTTCTCTGAAGTGCAGGCCAACACAGAAGGTCTTTGGCTAACAAAGTTCACAGAGGTCTGCAAACTGGGAGCCATAATAGAATCACCTAATGATTTAGGCATTCTACAAAAGGGCCTCACAGAGACGGATGCTTGGTGTCAAAGTCAAGGCCTCAAGCTCAATGCCAAGAAGTGCACTGTCATCCCCTTTGGGAAAAACTCGGTACCCATGAACTACCACATAGGCGGTAGCTCACTAAACACGGAATGTGTAACATGAGACCTCGGGACACAGGTGAACAGTAGTCTCTCCTTTGATAACCACATCGCCACAGTAGTCAGGAAATCCTTCTATGTGGCACACCTCATCACAAAAGGGTTCTCCTCTAGAAAAAAGGAGGTCATTGTTACCCTCTACTCATCCCTCATCACTCCCATTATACAGTACAATGCCCCATTTGGCATGCATCTCACAAGACACCTGCAACAATTGGAAAGGCCACAAAAATACCTCACTAAGAGGATTACTGGCCTCAAACTGATGCCATAAGCAGACCGTCTCAAAAAACTCCAGCTCTAATCAGTCGCATATCGTCTACTCAGAGGCGATCTCTGCCTAACATACAAAGCTATGACAAAGCCAGAGTTGTTGGACATGCTACACTTAAAGAAATCCCAATCTCTCCGAACCACACACTCCAGTGAACTAAACCTTGTCACCACAATAAACAGAACATGCTGGAGGGATAGATTCCTGTCCCAGAGACTTCCCATACTCTGGAACAAACTACCCATTCATATCAAGCAAAGCTCCTCATTGGCTCTCTAAGAAAAATCTTGGCGACTGGATGGGAAATAAACAATTCAACCCAGGGATCACTTCTGCGGCGCTGCTTGACAGGGGCACAGGAAAATAACTTTCTTGGGTGGAAAAAGCCAGTGAACCTTTTCTGGCTAGACTTATATTGGCCCCAGGGCCTAGTACCTACCTATGAACCTATGCATCAGGGTCAGCCTGCATGGTCTAGTAAAATAATTTGTGTTTCTATGCCAAGATACACACAGCTGAAACTTTGCAGCATTTCCTGAACCCCCAATTTGTAAGTTGTCATCCACTTAATGCAGCTTTTTTCTAAAACCATCTCTCATTTTTACTTTACTGATGTGTTCTGTTAACACTTTTTTCATATACTTACATAACAATCTTTAATTATTTAACCATAAAAACATATACTGTGGACATAATTTGTGTTACTTGTAGAGTAACAGGTTAGCTTTTATTTATACTTTTGTTGACCAAGTTTGTCCCAATAGACCCAAGGTGGCATTCACATTGGCTAGGGAACCAGAGAATGTCCACTCCTATTGATAAGTGCTGTGTGATCTTTAACATCCACCTGAACTACCTCCAACTCGGGTAGACAGGGACCTTGGTTTAATACCTCAGCCTAAGGAAGACATACTAAGGAATGCAGCACCCCATTTTAGTATCAGTATTGGAAAATTAACCCAAGTACCTGGCGTGGGAATCTGTAACATAGCCAAGGTGGGGCAAGAGAGGCAACTGCCCCAGGTACAAAGTGTTGGGGGTTGCGATAGGTTATTCATCATCCCAATCACTCTTTAGTGAAATACCAGCTTTTAAAAGCCAGCATTGCATTTGTGGTCAAACCTGAGCACTGTAGCACTCTGTGTGTGGTCTAAACTGCAGCAGGCAGTTTGTTACAGTTTAGGAGTAAAACTTTTTTAAAACTAAAATCTGAGCACTGCAGGGCTTCATGCAGGGTATAAACTTGTAGACTGTAGCAACTGCTCGCTACATTTGTAGCACAAAGTCTGCTCTAGTTTAAAAGAAATGATTAGTGGGGAAAAAAAATCAAAGTGTGAGGAAAGAGGGTCAGGAACAGGGCACAGAAACACGACCTGAATGGCTGTGGTGGTGGTGGGGTGCATCTGGCCACCTGGTTGGTATGTCAGTATAAGGAATGTTTTTTTTTTTTTTTTTTTTGGTCTTCACTTGATTGGATACTGTCAGCAGGAAACATCCTACAAATTGTGCAGAAGTCCTTTATTTATTCCTCACGTGAACAGCTGTGGGGGGGGAGCACTAATTTGTGGGACTGGCAGAGCATGGTGGTTGAGCCAAGTTCTGGTGGGAATAGAACCAACAGTCTTCTGACCTTCAGGCACCAAAGAACTGTGTGTTACCTGTTGAGCTACTGACAACGTGCAACACAATAAAATGTATACCTGTCTGGTGTCTTGTTCCCTCACTCCTTGAAATAATTACAACCGTCTTGTAACATACTCAAGAGTAACTGAGCAAAGTCTTTTTTTTTTTTTTTTTTTTTTTATTTATTACTTTCAACCCCAAACACCTAACTTTAACAGTCACAACTAAATCCTCCCTCCAAGAACCTGTTTTTTTTTTCTGAACAGCAGCCAACAATGTTCTACCCACTACTAACCAATAGCATAATGAAGATAGTATACTATTATGGGCTGGGGACTCCTGAGGAATTTTTACCCTGGCCTTGGTCATCTTAATGTGCAAAACAATAAAATGCTTTCTTTGTTGAGCCCAGAATTAAGTACAATGTACCGGGACACAGATTGTCAGCATCTACCAATAAGCAATGCTGCTCTGAGAAGGTCTATACTGTTCTTTCTCCATCAGCTGCTGCACCCCCACCCTTTATAAAAGGCCCTCCTCTGTTGGGGAGATTAATCAAACCCCAAATGACAGTGGGGTAGTTGACAAAGTTTCTATGCTGACAAGCAGAATCCTTTTACATTGAAGACCTGAAGAAAAAAGCTACATTAATTTTGCTGTATCGATAGATCAAGTCCTAGACCTACAAGTAACTGGCTCAACTGTGAAAAAAAAGAAATCTATGGGACCAGCAGAAGACTACTTACTTGCCCCAACACCCCCACTTACAAAAGATTTTGCGGTATCAGAGACAACCTGCCATTTCAGATACTTTGGTATCGGTAGATCACTTTTACATGCACATCAGACCAAGAACTAAAAACAACTACCTCCTTTTCAGGGCAGAAAAACACACACAATTTCTCTCGCTCTCTTCTCCCCATCTGCCAGGGCTGCAATGAGTAAAGGAATACTACTCAACGCAGTTAGAATATGGTTTATTTTTCCTACTGCTAACTGTTACCATCTCAGTTTTACATGCACTCTCCTACAAAATATGCATTTCATAAATCCTACCACCAGAGTTATATGTTTTATAATTCCTCTCACCAGATCAATGCATCACACTTTCCAGTGCTAAATGGTTCCCCATTGCAGGTACTGCTACACCTTCTACTAGGCCCTCTCCTATACTAATTAGTCAACTAGGGGACCCATTACCTCTATCTCCACTTACAATTTCAGGAACCATTTCAGCTATGTAGTATCACTTTAGTCACCCTCAAAGCTCCACTACTCGTATAACAGTCTCTTAGTACTTGCACCCAAACTCTGGCAATCCTTCCCAGTTTATAACACAGTAATTTCCACCAATGCTAAATTTCAATGCCATTTCAATCAATTTCTGTTCAAATAAAGCACCTCCAAGTGTACAGAACAGGATGTGTCACTTAAAAATGTCATAATCTCTTCTATATCAGTCGGGTCTAACTGCCCCCAAACCCGTGACATATGCAAATATGACTGTCAGCAAATTTTTAATTGAACTCAATGTATTATCTACTGTCTCATGTAATACAACACCATTTGTTTTACATTCATATTTTCTACACCTCTTAAACAAAGCTTATTCTGAGCATTATGATTTTTGTACAGACTTTTGATGCAATGTTATTATAAACTGCATCCCAAGCTAAGACTGAAACTGATCAATTTGTAATCAGCATCTACCTCAGTTAACAAATGCAAATAAAAATAAATACTACAGGGGGGCACACCTACAGCAAATGCCACATGGTAGCAAACATTAAGTGCACAACAGTAAATTAGGGTACATACAAGCCAACACAAACAGTAATGTTTAACTTGACCACAAATATCCATGACCAACTCATTTTTGGAACAAAACATTCTAGGATCCTTGCTAGCTACATAAGGGAGGGGTAAATCCCTGACTACAGTGCACATGACCAGAGTTTGACTAGTGGTTCAGATGCATGCCTTTTAAGTGTCAGGACTTTGGCCTCATTTTTGGTGTGTTCCTCATACAATGCTATTTTCTGGAAAATCATCACGGATGTAAGTCACTAAATAATGTCAGATTTCACTTTTGGAATGTATACCCTTCAGAAAAATAGATGCCAATTCAAAACATGTTATTCTAGCAACTTTCTAGGTTTACAAGACCAATATTTAAAATCTGTCCCCGATTTGGGGCCTTTGTTCCCCTATTTTTGGTTTTTCTCAGCATTCTCACGCTAAGAGGTTGAGAGGTATACATGGGTGTCTGTAAGAGCTGACCAGGGAAGATGGAGGGGAGTGGCTGCTACTTACTCACCTATTTGGGGTTAGCGAAGCAACCCTGTTTCACTGCATGGGTTACTGCTAGCAGCAGACTAGGTGTTTACCCAGTGGAGTTCTGAGATGGCTGACTTCAAGCTACATTATAGCACTTACACTAATATACAGTGTCAAACTCCCCATAAAGTAGCAGCAAATGCAGGGTCTGATGAGTTTCCGAGGGGGAGGGGGTAAGGTTGCCCCCCAGAGTAAGCTGGCATGCTTCCTATTGCCAAACTTTCACCAGGGAACAGATGGCTATTGGGATTCCTGGCCAGGAAAAAAATGGGTCATAGGGTTCTCTGCTAGCTTCAGAATACCTGGCTGCTGTTCTGCCAGAAAGAATGGGCCAACTGGGAGAAGGTAAAGGGAGCCATCCTACTTGGTCTTAGTGGGAGGGAAGAAAAAAGCACTCTAGACCTTCTTCAAAACCATGGTCAGGTTTACTGTTTCTTACCCTTTAATCTTTTTTCCTATCTTCTTGTTTTAACAACCCTAATCAGAGAGGTAATTCCATTCCTGTAATATCAGGTCAACTCTCTCTGAGTATATGATGTGGCAGAATCATTTCCCACTAAAATTTAAACTAGGCCAACTATAAGCTGCACACTATTGTGCTCAAAACGTTTGTTTATATAGTGGTGTTCAATCTTAGAAGGTGTTTCCAGCCATCACACATTTTGGTGATTTCCAAGCCAGAATTTTCAGAAAAGTAAGAAAATCTGCTCCACATTGCTGTCAGAAAGACCTTTTGAAACAACTTAATTCCCTTCTCCAAGAGAAGTCTCTCTACAGGTTCTGAACAATTCCTTAAAGAACTATAAACAGCTCGGTGGATCAGTAGTCTTAGAACAGAATGGAAACACTTCACAGGATACAAAATAAATCAGGTGGAGCCTAATGAAGGGGAGGATGTAGCAAGTGGAGGATGCACGTTAGATGCAGAGACTCTGACTTTTCATTTTCCTGAGAAAAGTACCAGTAAATATCAAATTTGGACAGTCCTGAATATTGGAAAAAAAACATGACTTTCATGGAATTTGCACTTTAGGCCACAATACTCATTCACCAAAACTATAAGCTCATCTCAGATTTTCTTCCAACACCGTTATCTTACTTTGAAGTGTTCTGTACACGGAATCTGCTTTAAAGTTTTCATCACTACACATTTCTCACATATACACGCACACACATACATTTATAGAGAGAGAGAAAGAGATGGGTGTATGTCTGTAAAAATGGACAACTCATTGAGCATAAGTGCTTGAACTTCAGCTAATAATTTTATTTACTAACTCAGAAATCGCACTTCAGTGGGGAAAAGAAAACAAACTCCACAATGCTTACTGATCCATGAGCTTGCACATATACAAAAAAGATAACATTTAATCATCTGATTTTCTATCAGCTGTATTGGCTTTTTCTGCTCAACCACCTGACCTGTCCGCCAACTTTACTACAGTATGCAAGAATGACGACCACTCACAGACACCAAAAACACAGAGTCAACAGACAAACCATTCAGTAAAAAGTTCAAAAAGACCAGCTAAGCTAGCCTTTTCACTGTGTAAAACCTTAACCCACCTAATGTAGAGGACCACAGGATATGTAAATAACCCAAAACATACCACAGTGTTTCAGCTACATGGCTTCTGAATGACCACGACTTTTTAACTCTTTACCGGTGCATTCAGACGCATACACACCCACTTATACGTAGGTATGTATGTGCTCACAAACACAAACACACACACACACATGCACACACGTGCGCGCGCACACACATACACACATTCACACACACAAGCAGAGAGACAGGAGAAAAAACAGAAAATATAATGAAATCATTAAGACAAGAAATTACACTATACTACTCTGATTTTATCTCAGTATCTCTGGAACTTAAGATGCCATAACTGAGAGGAACATCTTCAGGTCTGTGGAAGGAGAGCAATAGGTTGAAAGTTCAGTACCATATTTATGTAGGATTGCATCATGTGTATAAGGAAGGAGGACCAGTGCAGGATAAGTATGAAGAATGCTAGAAATGCCTTAGGAGTATCATGCATGCATACACGCACCACAGTAATACAACATGGGCAGTGAAAGGGTACTTCATATCATGAGGTTCAACAAATGCTGGTATAGGGGTTTGGCGTCACTGGGGACTAGGAAGCCACTTGAGAGGCTGTAGACATTCTGAAGAGACAGTATTGCACACCTCTGAAGGAGGAAACAGGTTTGAAATTGATGAGTTCAGAAGTTTCATTACAAAACATTTAAAATAAGCTAGCGAGAGGCTTGGCAAAGACTCAAAATAATCCTGACTTCTCCCATCAAAGCAGTATGAAATCTGCAACTGGCAGAAGGATAGCAAAAAGCATGATTGTAAAATGAACATTTTTGTTTGGTATTTACAAAGGAAAAACAAAGACATTTATTAAAACAATTAGAAATATTCTAAGAGTGTTATTACATTGCTCTCAAAGAGGAGGGGGTGCTGTAAGTACTCATAAAACAAAAGGTGCTCAATGGGATATCTACCTTTCGATTCTTATAAGAAAGGGGAAAAATGGTAAAAGCAGTATTATACAATGACTGGTCATTAATATTCAAAAACGAGCATACTAAATGGGCAGCCCAACCAGCATGCCCATTGCAAATCAAGCACATTACCAATAGAAAAAAGTCCAGTTGCCCGGACTTTCTTCTACTAATATATGCTATGGGGCTTTCTAGCAGATACACAGAGTTCTGAGGTAGTAGAATGTGTGTCAGTGAGGGCAAATATGTTTGAAAGATTGCAAAATCCAAATGACTGATGCAAAATGCTGACTGTTGAGACACCCAGCGGTTCGTTTTTTGTCAGCCACTGTTCCTACATGTTCTTTGTGTGGTCTTTATAACAATTTTCAGCAACACCGTCCTTTGTTGGTGTTGCTGAATTGTGTTTTCATAAGCTGCTGAAGGCAGTTTTACTTGTTATTGCGAGATCTAACTCTAGAAGAGAAGAACAGTATGCTTTAGTTGGTTGACCGCTTGGCTTTTAAAGGAGATTGGCAGCATTTTCTTGGTTATTGGGGCTTTTCAGTTTTCTTTACTTTAAAAGCTCAAGTTTGAAATCTGGACAGTTCAGATGTACAACAGGGACAGGATGTAAAAAATACAGCAACAATCAGGTATGTTATGCAACACTAAAGAGACGTACCTGATTTTCCACATCCTCTCTCTCATACCTCTCAAGTGTCTGAATTTCAACCTTTACTTAAAAAAGGAGCAATGGAGATCTTTTCTCCACTGCTTCCTTTTCACAGCACTGATGTACTGCGTAAGCGTGGGAACGAAAGTCCCATACGCATGCACAGTACATCAAGAAAGCCCCACAATACCAGTGAAAAACACAGAAGAGCAGCATGCTGCCCTTATACAAGGCCATTATTTAAGAAAACTAAGTAACTTTTTTCTTAAATGATGTCATTGTATAATAGCAACAACCCACACCCAGCCATGGTTTGTTGCTATAAACCTTTTTAAAAACTATGGGAAGCAGAGTTATGGTGCCTAATAACTGGAAAAGGGCAGATGCACTCTCCTTTATGAGACCAACAGCAAGACAGAGCCTGCAAACTTAACTTGCCAGTTTTACCTCAGCTGCAGAGAAAATTTTTATTATCTGCTGGAAGCCTGTGGAACACAAAATTTAATGCAATGAATAAGGATTTACAGGAAAATCTTGTCAAAGAAAACAGAGTTCACTGGCTTTGTACAACAGGGCATTTTAACAAGACACATCACACAGTTAGTTAATATGTCAGCATGGCTAAAACTATAATTATAAAACCACATACCCTCATACTAATGCCCAACTCTGTCTGCAGCTAGTACAGTGGATTACTATTCAGTTATAAATTTGATGCCTTAAAAACAGTCAAAGGTCATAGCTACCCATTTCAGTACCAAACATTCATTGCCAACCATGGCATATCATATTTTCTCATGCATTTGTGAACTGATATACTTGGACATTCCTCTTTTTAATGTGTTTAGATTAATGTGTTCTGACAAGTACCAGAGGCATCTCAGACACAGACTGACAATCTGGGATACCAAAACAGAGATGAAATTAAACAAGGATTCTATGATCAAAGACTTCACTTAACATTTTTCTACATGTGCACTTGGCTGTCCACTAATTTATAGTTCAAGTTAGCAAAAGCTGCATGCAAAATTTGGGAAAACTCTAAAAACTGCAAAGTTACATAAGTAAATATGCATCGCCCAGTCCTGTGTGCAGGTCTGCAACCACCAACTGTAACTGCAATCACCTTTCTGTCTCTACACAGCTCTGTATCACAAAATGAGTAAGCTAGGTATCTCAATTCAAGCAATATAAGCAGATGACCTATAGAAAAGAAAAAAATAATAGGCAGACATTAGAAGCACGGAAAGCAAATAAACACCTGCCATTGCATTCAAACCTGTCAATCATACAGGTGGACATGAAGCAAAGAAGTGACAGTCCAGCCTAAATATGATGGGCATCTTACTTCCAGCAAATGAGGTACTTGGAAAAAGAGAGATAAAAACAAAGAACATTTGAATCACCACTGTACTCATGAACCGACACAAAGCAAACTAACAGTCCAGCAACCTAAGAACAATTCATTTAATAGGATCCAGTTTTTCTTCATAAACATGTATGCATAACTTTAAAAAGCCTTGTTCTACACAGTTTTTTGGCTGACTTAGGATTCTGTGTATAAAATTCAGTGCAGATCCATACATGTCTTCTTCCCTTTTCCTGCTGACAGCCCCAATGAATGAAGTAGAATGATTTAGCAGATAAGTATTACTGTGTAATGACATGACTTTCTAGTATGCAGGAGATTGCATCTAATAAGGCATTATTATTACGTGTTATTTATTTGTTAAACAGATAAACCTGCTTCTTTTCAGGACAATACGACTCTTGTCTGTCGAAAAGACTTGGATCAGGTGCACCAATATACAAATGGAGACAGAAGGAATCAAACGCAAGACTACAGATAAAGCTTCTCGGCAGTTCAGACTATCATCTACATCTAAAAGAACCAATTCGCACTGCTCTAGATGTACAAAGCCCAAGCAATCGTTTACTAATATTACATTATGCCCCCTCAACATAAATCTTTGTTTTTATATTATTTCTACTGTCCACAGATCTTTCTTAGGTGAAAAGATTTAACTGCTAAGAAGGATACAGTGCTTAAGACTTAATGTCAGCTTTGTTACCTTTACATGAATGGATACAAAAAGAAAAGACAACAGGAAAGGGTTAAAGATGGCCGTCTTGCAGGATGAACACTGAAAAAGAAGCGACCCAACACTGACAGCAAATCAACATTTTCAACTCAGCTAATGACCTGACAGTGTGGCATTTAGCACAGGGCACTACTGCTCTAAGCTGTTAACAAGCTACTTCCTGACAACCTAAAATGTCCATTAACAGTTGAGGAAGCAAAAAAAAAGCTACTGAAAAGCTAAAACTAGGGAAAGCTCCTGGTCCTGATGGGTATGTGGCAGAGTTCTAAAAACACTTCCAACAACAATTAGCACCAATACTTTCAAAAATATACAACCATATAATAGAATTTGGGATATCAGACCTTTGTATTAATAATTCCAAGAACATACGCTAAGCTCTCTCAACTCAGTACTGGCGTAACTAGTCAGGAGGAGAAGGAAACCACACTCACTACAATTCCAGTCTCACATAGACCTACCACGACAACAAACCAAACACATAAACACACAAAAGCATACTCGGAGGCTCTAAATAAAAATCTGCCTAAGCAGCAGAGACCTCCAAAGCAGACACCCAAGCAACCGCTACCCCAAAACAAAACACGTGCAACACATAGCTCACAAAGCCAGTGTGCCGAACAGTCACAGCCCTTAAGGCTAAACAACACACCTGATACACTTGTAATAGGTGACTGTCGTCAGGCACACTGACATCCCGCTCACCAGGCTGAACAAGGAGAAGGTCACGGTGAGCTGCCTGTCGGCGCTAGGATCCGCCACATAACACAAGCACTCAGGTCACTCCAAGGCAAGTACAAATATGACTCAGTCATTGTCCATGCTGGTGTGAATGACCCGAGACGTACCTCCCTGGACTACATGAAAAGAGACATAGAGGAGCTCTCTGGGCATGTAGCCCAGGCCGGTATGACCCTGACCTTGAGTAGCATCTTACCCTCACCAAGAATGATGCCACAATAGGAAGACAAGATGATCAATTTCAACAATTGGCTTAAGTGTTGGTGTCATTCAAAGGGGATCCAATGCCTGTCAGCCTGGGATGACATGCTCGACAAGCCACGATGCTTCGCTATGGACGGCTTGCACCTGTCACCCCTGGGATTTCGGATATTGGCAAAGGCTCTTGCTACCCCCATAGTGCCTTTTTTAGGCAAGGCTCAAAAGACAAACCCACCTCCATAGGTATCACAAGGGATAAGAAACTAAGAGTAATGCTACTCAGCCAGAAGTCTAAACCTCAAGATGCACTTTCGAAACTCTCCTTAGCATGGAGAACATCGATATCTGTGCAGTAACAGAAACCTGGTTCAAGGCTCCGAGCACCCCAGCACTACCAGGTTATACCTCATACCATGCTTTTCAGCCCCAAAACTTGGACGAACCACAAAAGAAGGGGAGTATCAATATTATCAAAGATACCCACACCTCCAGGTTGGTGGCACAGCACGAAGCATCAAAGACTATCCATGTGCAACTAACTGTGGGTAAAACTGCCTTCCAGTTTATAGCCTGCTACAGACCACCCTCCCAAACACAGGAACCCCACTTGGCCTTCCTGAGAATACTGGAAAATATGAAGGTCTCTCCAAACACCATTATATTGCGCGACTTCAACTACCCAAACATAGATTGGGAGCATTACTCTAGCTCCAACACCCTAGCCCAAAGGTTCCTAGAATTTATAAACTCAAATGCTATGGAACAACTTGTTACCACTCCCACAAGAGGGGAAAACATACTGGACCTGATTATCACCAACATGGGGACACTATGCTCCAGACCAGAAGTGTATCCCTCACTGGTAAGATCAGACCATAAACTAATCTCACTGGATATTCATATCCCGACCCCACCCCCTGCCCAGAAAACCACAGTGAAAAACTTCTCTAAAGCAAATTTCACACGCCTCAAAACAGAGGCAAAATCTTTCAAAGCCCCCGGGCCTGTGGAAAATACGGCCCAGACCGCAGAATCCTTTATAAACGCATTCTATGAACACCTTCAGGAATGCATGGATCATGCAATCCCAAATAAAACCAAGACTCAATCCTCCAAAGGCAGACGTCTTGTCTGGCGGACCTCAGCCATAAACAAACTATACAATAGAAGGAGGGAGCTACTACATGACAGAGCAAAATCCCAAAAAGGGAAGGCATCTCTGATCAGTATTAGCAAAAAACTACGGGCACTCATAAAATCGTCTAAGGCCAACTTCGAGAGAAAAATTGCACAGGACACTAAGGATAATCACAAGGCTTTCTTTAGTTATGTTAGGAACCTGGGTGGGAATTCCCAGATAACCTCAGAATTAGTCCAAAATGACAAAAAATACACCGAGCCCACAGACATTGCCAACATCCTAGCTGACAGGTTCAGTGCAAACTTCTCCCTCTCCCCACCAAAGGGCAAATATCTATCCCAACAGAGTGCTGCCCCTGACATCTCAGATGCTCAGGTAAGAGCCGCCCTCTCCAAAGCAAAAACACAGCATCAATGGGACCAGATGGTGTCCCGGGCTGCGTCCTACATGAACTCCAAGAAGAGCTAAACCCAAACATAAAACTACTGTTCAATCTTAGCCTTACTACAGGATATGTACCCAAAGAGTGGCGTACAGCAACAGTGGTCCCTCTCCACAAAGGTGGTGCCTCAACAGATCCTGGAAACTATTAGCCCATAAGCCTGACTAGCTTGGTCTGCAAAGCTATGGAAAAGATCATCATGGACCTCATAAATAAAGATATTGGGGACCTACAGACACTGGATCCTACCCAGTTTGGCTTTGTTAAGGGCAGATCCTGCCTCTTAAACCTGGTCAATTTCTTTGAAACAGTCACCAAGGCCATTGACGAGGGGAAGGTGGTCCACACAGCCTACCTGGACCTCGTAAAAGCCTTCAATACAATACCCCACTCGGGCATTATAGATAAGCTCACCAGCTTAAATATAAACCCCTATTGTCACTAGATGGGTTGCAAACTGGCTCAAGGACAGAACCCACATGGTTAGAATTGCTGGAGCCATGTCAGACTCCAAACCAGTTACAAGTAGCGTCCCACAAGGCTCAGTCCTGGGACCTCTCTTGTTCGGTATATATTTCTTGGCGGTACAGGCCAACACGGAAGGATTGTGGCTGACCAAGTTTGCAGATGACTGCAAACTGGGCGCCATAATCAACTCTCCAGCCGACACAAGCATCCTCCCAAAGGGCCTCATAGAAACAGACAACTGGTGCCAGAGCCATGGCCTCAAGCTAAACGCCAAAAAGTGTATAGTCATCCCCTTTGGCAAAAACAAAGTGCCCACAAATTACCACATAGATGGTAATCCATTAAGTACAGAAGAAGTCATTAGGGACCTGGGGACCCAAGCTGATAGCAATCTCTCATTTGACAACCACGTGGCCAAAGTAGTTAGAAAAACATTTTATATAGCCCACCTAATCATGAAGGGATTCACATCTAGATCAGGAGGTCATCGTGCCTCTTTACTCATCCCTCATCAGGCCCATAATTGAGTACAATGCCCCTTTTGGGATGTACCTTACCAGACACCTGCAGCAACTGGAAAGACACCAAAAGTACCTCACCAAGAGGATCAAAGGGCTCAAACAGATGCCATATGCTGCCCGGTTAAAGAAACTCCAGCTCTACTCAGTGGCATACCGCCTGCTCAGAGGCGATCTGTGCCTGGCGTATAAAGCCATGTCCAACTTCGGAATTAATGGACATGCTGCACCTCAGAAAATCCAAATCCCATCGAGCTACAGCTCGAGACTTGAACCTCAGCACTGAAATAAATCACGACATGCTGGAGGGACAGATTCATAACCCAGAGGCTCCCTTCACTCTGGAATAAAATCCCAGTCCAGGTTAGGCAGAGTCTCACATTGACTCTCTTCAAGAGGAATCTTGATGAGTGGATGGGAGATCGTAGGTTTACCCCGGCTATCACTTCTGTGTCACTGTTAGACAGAGGCACAGTATACTAACCTCAAAAAAAGGCATCGCAAAATTAATTTAAAATGGGTGGCGAAAGCCAAACACACTCTGGCTAGGCTTATAAATGCCCTAGGGCAGATAGCCTAGTATGAACCTATACGTATCCCAAAACCAAACACTGACTCCAAAAATCCGAACTACAGACCCATTGCTCTGCTAAATATAGATTTGAAGATACTTTCAACAATTCTAGCATACAGAAAGTCGCTCC